>NW_027492095.1:20000-260000 GCF_021521415.1 Bidens hawaiensis | reverse complement strand
CTGTGAAGGAACGAAATGACAATTTATTCCTATATAACAAGACGATTGAATTGTAAATATCGACAAATTCTTGCGGAGTCCAAAGAAATGAAAAGAAAAAAGGGGGGTCAACTTGTTCCAATTTCATCTCTATTGAATTTGAATATCAGAATAGCGGATATGGTCATAATTCAATGGGTCAGGTCCACTTATTTTTCTTTTATTGATTTCTAATCTTTACAATGGATTTCATTGGCCTAATTGAAACTAGGAATATTTGGTGATTAAACAGATGACTTATCATGATTCGTGATAACTAATATACTATAACTCATTAGATGATAATATTATACATTATAAAGTTGGTTACTTTTTTATTCATATGAAGAATAGCGATATTCTTCATATGAATACTACGACAAAAACAAAGCCCCTTGTCGGGTTTGAACCAAGGGCTTACGCGTTACCATGGGATTACTCTACCACTGAGTTAAAAAAAGGGCTTGGTTCATTAAATTCCTGAGCGAGTCTGTACTATGTAAGTAAAATATATCTTCTTATATAAGAAGCCCAGTTACACATATACAGAAGTGCCTCGACAAAAGGTCCATTTAGATATAATAATTGCATTGTAGCGGGTATAGTTTAGTGGTAAAAGTGTGATTCGTTTTATTAACCCCCATAATAGTTAAGGGGTCTTTCGGTTTGATTCATATTCCGATAAAAACTTTATTTCTTTTAAAGGATTAAATCCTTTACCTTTCAATGAAACATTCAAGGAAAATAGAAATTTTCGGGATTTTTATCCAAGGTCAATTAAAAACTGAAAACTTGGATTATTAAATTGCGAAACAAAATGAGAAAATTGGATCAATATGTCCAATTGAATGAGTATGAATAAAGAATCCATGGATGAAGATAGACAAGTAGATTTCTAATCGTAACTAAATCTTCAATTTTTGTTTTGATTTGTAGCGAATAAATTGAAGCAAAATAGCTATTAAATAATGTCTTTAGTTTACTAGAGACATCGACATCTTTTTTTAGCTCGGTGGAAAGAAAACCCTTTTCCTTAGGACCCTCTCAAATAGAAATGTGTCGACTCCAAAGGGGCAGGGGTATGTCTTTAGCAGGTTAGGGTTTGCAATTCAGAAAGGGGTGGCGGCGCAGCTTGTTGCCCGCCTACCTGCTATATTGATGTAATATCTATGTTTCTACATATTGGAACCCAATTTTTGACAAAGGTTTTAATACCATTATTAAAGAAGAGTGAGGAATAAATACTATCGTTTCTTATGATAAAGATAAAAATTATTATGGTTTCGTGGCTCCTTTTCTAAAATAATCAAACACTACAATTTTTATCTTTTCTAAAATAATCAAACACTACAATTATGTTCATGGACCAAAAAAAATAGGGATATTTAGTATCTAACCTAACAATCAATGCTATTTAATCTAAACGAAATCATAATTAAACTAAATTTTTTTACTTCACATGGAGTATAATAGTATTTCATTGCAAAATAATTAAAACTTTATAGATGTTCATGATCCAAGTTGGCCGTTAAGTGAATGAGAGGTAAGCAAGAGAGAAAAGATAGAGTGTAGGAAGTTCATAAGTCTAAGCGTACGTAAGAGAGGAGGAAGAGAGAAACGGATGAGATATGTGAGAGAAATTGAGGAGAGAGATGTGGATGATGATGTTGCGAAGTGGGGCTCTGAGTACTACTAATAAAGAAGAGGGGGGGGGGGGGGGGTGTAATACGTTAAATTACAATTTTGGTAGTTGTTTTATTGAGATATAAGGATGTTAGAGTTACACATAGTTATTAATAAAATTGTATTTTTAGTTAAATATGTGTTAGCATGCAATTACGTTTTTATATTTTATAGGTTACGAAAAAAAAAAGTGACTTCTAACGTCTGTTGTAACCTTTGTCTTTTATATAGCAATCTATTGCAAACAAAACTAACTTGAGTTGATAAGTTTTGAGACTAGAAATATTAAAAAAAAGTAACCAAATAAATAGTTCGTAGTTTATTCGTTGACATTTGCATTACTTTGAGAAGATTATATAATAAACAATTCTATTCATGGTTTAATATTCTCAATGTTGGTGTAGGCAGTAGGCAGTAGGATAAAGAACGAATAGAATTAAAAAGAAGAATAAACTGAAGTTTTTGGGCTCGTGACTACAAATCCACACCAAAGCAAAGTTGGGCCCACTAAAATGAAATAAATGGAAGCAAAGGTCTAGCGCAAAGTAAGCAGCCTTTCAGTGACGGAACCAGAAACTTTTAGCTCGAGGTCGTAATAGTATTGTTTTGGATTTGTAATCCCTGAGTGTACATCAGTTACTTTTTTGTTAGCAGAATTTGTAACCATAACCTTCAAGGTCTCGTATATTGAAACCATTGTATAAACGTTTTTATCTCGACAATTGCAGAAACATTAACATATTTATGTTTTAGGAAAGCATTGACAATTCGGCTGACAGGGGTCTTTCGCATCGTCTTCTACTTCCTCTTGAATACTAACTGAATAATTAATAACATAAACATTAACATATTTATGTTTTAGGAAAGCATTGACAATCTATTATTTCTTAGCATTTAATGGATTTGATGAAATTTAGATGTTCGGTTTATTTTTCTAAATTCATTTTGAAAACATGTTTATACATATAAGAAGTTAAGAACAATATTAAAAATAAAATGTTTTTTGACAAACTAACTAATAAATTCTAAATTAGAAAATATATAGTAAATAAAGAAGAAAATAAAAATTAAACGAATAAGTTTTGAGTAAGTATTGATAGCAGTGTTTTAAAAACCGGTTTAAACCGGCCGGTTGAACCGGTTAAACCGGATTTCGCACCCTAACCCGGTATTTTGAGTCCGGTATTTATGGCCGGTTTGCTAGAACATCGTACCGGCGGTTTTTGTCTAAAATACCGGTTTTTACCGGCAAACCGGTTTTAAGCCCGAAAGATTTTTGATATTTGCGGCCCATATTTTTTTCAAAAATATTTTTAACCAAACAATTAACATTCAAACGTGTAAACTTTAGGCTATTTTTTTAAAATTGATTGTTTTTGTATTATTTTTCTAATATTGATTAACTTTTGGATTATTTTTTGATATAAGAATCATTTAGTTTTGGGTTATTTTTGGATTGAAGTTACATTTATAGAAAATTATAAGAAATTATTTAACCATTTTTTAGCCAATCTGGTACAAGTAAAATACCGGTTTTTAAAACATTGATTGATAGCCAACAACATAAGTATAAGTAGCCTTGATTAAAAGAAAAAATAAAGTAATAATAAAGTAACAAGGGTTTTATGGTGGTAGTTGAACCATTTAATGATTAAAAAAATGCCATATAGTGTCTCGACTCTCAAAACACCTTTCTTCCTTCTCCAATGTATTGGACTGTCAAACCACCACCACCGGCATGGAAACTTTCAAATATACTAACTTTATCTTTGGGCCGTTTAACTTTAAGTACTCTTCTAAATTGCATAATCGGAGAGGGTCAAGCTATAACTTTTCGTTTCCGGTTGAGTACCATGATAATCCGGTATGTGGCTAAGTTATTCGGGCCAGAGGGTCAACGGACCCTCCTGGCCCCCTGTAAATCCGTCCCTGAGCCCTTTGCAGTTTGGCACGAAAATCAAGGTGTCATAATTATGATGAGGAAGGCTAATCTCGTTGTAACTTTCTCCAGGCAGATGGTTCGTAGGGTTTAACATTTTCCTCAATTTTATATATGTCTAGAATTCTTTTTGATATTGACGACTTTGTATAAACAATTTGATGTGTTGGTTTATTTAAACTATTTGCATGTTTTAGTAATCCGTTATCTACAACTTGTTTGGTTGATGACAAAACCTAATAACTTGTTGGGTGACATAGAGTAGGTTGATTCACACTAGTAAATAGGGTAATTGAACCATAAAAGATCTAATGATAAAGACTTGTTTTTGATTACCACCTAAATTAACCAACTTTCCAACATTATGTCTATGTGGTGTCTAGTTAATTGATTGAAATGAGTTTTGTGTGATACCTAGAACCTGAAATTGGAGGGGGTTGCATTTCCTTAAATTGTTTTTAAAATCAATCTTTCATTATCGTTTGACGTCGTTTGTCCACCTTAGTTAATTAAATTTGTATTAAATAATCAAACAAATTTTATAATACTAACCACATGCTTCTCGTGCAATACCCTACTTACTTTATCTATATAGTTTAATTGGGTTTTTGAATGACTAAAACGATGGTAATCAATTATTTGATTTTGGATGACAAATGTTATGTATATGGCAACAAACGTATGTGATGAGGAGGAGAAAGACTAGTGCAACTTGTTTTGTGGAACACTGGTGTCAAACTAGCAAAAGAGGTGGGAGATATGAGAGTGTACGTTGTTTCTGATGTTTTGAGATGAACGTCTTGGATAATTCCGGGAGAACCCATAACGCTTGCGTGTTTTCTCATTCGGATACAAGTTGGCGATTAAGTGGATGAGAGAGGTAAACGAGAGAGAAAAGACAGAGTGTAGGAAGTTCATAATTCTAAGCGTAAGGGAGAACGCTTTGATGAGTTTTTTTTGGGAGGGAGAAGAGACAGGAGTGAGATAGAGATGTGGATGACGATTTTGCAATGTGGATGCTCTTATTAGTTTACATATGATGTCTATATTTACTAACCGATCCCATCTATAAATGTAAACGTCTATTCAATGTATGATAATACGATTCTATCAATCAATCTCCGCATTATCTTTGTCAATCAATTTCCATTAAAGTGGTATCAAAGCCACACACGTCAATTATGTAATTATAGAAATTTACGAACATTATCGATTAGATTCTATGACAACATAATAGGATTTTAAGTCCGGATCTCTCATAAAAAGAACAAGAACAATTCAAACATGGCGACTACAATAAATACGGTATACATACATAATACGCTTCTATCAACCATTCTTTGCATTATTTTTATCAATTGGTTTCCATTAATGGTTAGTTACCGTCACTCTTGAATGGTTATGTTGGAAAACTATAATACAAGCATCTTTTTGCCATCTTAATAACGTTCTACTATGAATCGGTGAGCGAAAAATGTAGATGGTGATTTCGCCAACAAAGGTGATGCATCTTGTCTCAACACTTCAATTAAGGAAAATATTTTCAAGAATCTATGTGAAAACAAACTAATGCCCGTCATAGCTTCTTCTAACTACAAAGATGTGTGGGATTATGAATGGCTTCTTACGAAAGCCATTGAATAAAACCGACAATCTTAAACTTCTTATATGGCCGGCCGTTTATGCAAAACTAACTAGATTAACAAAAACACATTAGATCAGTCACCATATACAAATGTAGTTTTTAGGGCTCCCTCATGGGACGAGACTTTTCAAATGTCGATCTTATAAAAAAATCTTACAGGACGAGTTATGTTTTCAGAGCATAGTGATAGTGGCATTCTTGGTTGTTTTTTAGAAAATAACTAGTGATTTGAAAGTTAGAGAGTGAAATATGAAGGAGAGAGACTTGTTTTCTGTAAAAGGACAAAGCCAAACAAGTGAGAAAGATGTTAGGAATCAACACGCACTCTCACAAAATATGGAAACAAAATAGCACGGGGATTTAACGTTGTTTGATCAAAGCTGACCTACGTCCACGGGTATCAACGAGTCTTATTCTTTATTGGGTGACAGTTTTGCTTACAAACATATGATCATCTCTAGAGAGATTAAACCAGGATAAACGCATTTAAAATAAATGATTTGGGAATAATCTAGGGCCGGCTACCCATTGCCTCGCTCCATTCTCTTTTACTACAGCTTAGTCTAGTCTCGGCCTAAGAGATGTTACCCGGAGGGGGGGGTGATAAACTTTTTTGGGGTGATTTCGATGGTGTGATAGGGGCAAACTACACAAGCATGTGTTGGAACCTAGTAATATTACTAGTAATATTACTAGGTCCCAACACATGCTTGTGTAGTTTGCATAATATTACTAGGTCCCAACACATGCTTGTGTAGTTTGCCCCTATCACACCATCGAAATCACCCCAAAAAAGTTTATCACCCCCCCCCCTCCGGGTAACATCTCTTAGGCCGAGACTAGACTAAGCTGTAGTAAAAGAGAATGGAGCGAGGCTATGGGTAGCCGGCCCTAGATTATTCCCAAATTGGATGTGGCTCGATGGTAGAGCACTCACTTTACTAGTGAGAGGTATGACCCTGGCTTGCCAGGATTCGAGTCCTGATCTCACCCGGTTTTACCGGCTCCTCGCTGTCGTGCCGTTTGGCGGGCGTGGGGTCGGCTTTTATCCGGTGAATCCCTCAATAGGTGGACAGCTAGGGGCTCCGTCCGTCTGGACTAGTGGCCAGCTCGGGCTATCTTTAGCCAATGGGGGCCGCGTACGAAATACCCGGCGTTACTTAGTTGGTCGTTCAAAAAAAATATATGTATACAAATAATTTAAATGCTATAAACACTTAATAGCTAATTAAGTTATTATTAATTAATGGGTATTAAACACAATACATATTAATAAAATGATTCACTAGTAATATTAAAAGGGATTTCATTTTGAATGGCCTGCATTTATAGCAATTTAAGAAGTGCATTTTTCGAGTTTGCACCTATCATCTTAACCATGTAATTCTCTATACCATCGAATATAAGATTACACAATATATAACCATTTTATGCATTCACCTTCTATAGTAGTTATTTTGTTCTTAACACTGATTTACATTAAAATTTTGATCAGCCTGAGTGGAAATCCATCAAAACTTAAGAGCATAATTAATCAAGGGTTTTGTTTAATTTGAGATTGAATTTAGTTGGCATCATCATATATATCCTCATCAAATAATAAACTAAGTAAATGACTGTTTCAACTTACTTTAAGATAGTATCATACCTTGACATCTCAATTTAAATCTCTTCTAGATATATATGCGTGTACTAACTATATATCTATCAAGAAAACCACTTTTAAACACTTGTTTAATTTTCAATTATATTTTTTTTCATTTTTTATTTATTGTTGATCTTTACCGAAATAAAATATTATACTTAGACTATGAAATTACATATATGTTGCTAGTAATATACATATATTTACCTCGTATGATATATATATATATATATATATATATATATATATATAAAGTAACTACAAGTTCTTATAAAAACTAATTTTCAAAATTGTAATTGTAGATATAGATATAAAAAATGATAAAACTAAACTCAAAGAACATTAACATACAAAAACTTTTATAAAAGACGTTAGTTTTCAATGGTTACTTCAACGTATTAAATAAATTTACAGTTCTGTAATAATACTAATTCTATATATATATATATATATATATATATATATATATATATATATATATATATATATATAAAGCAACTACATATGATACATATGTGTACTTAAAACCGTAATCTACTATTACTTTTTAATTCTTCTTTTAGGTTTGGACAAGATGAATGAAAAAATAAAATATCAGAAAATGAGTATACACCCTCCGTTTTTAAGAAATTTTTTTGGCACTTTCCGTACCTCACTATGACAACAACATCGCTTGATGAAGGAGTTGAATCGGATGACGATCCTTCTGTTTTTGACTCTGTCTTCTTGATCATCACCATTTTCGTGAACCGGTAGTAGTCTATGTGATTATTTGTTGTAATGATGTAATGAGAATTGTCTCTTGAATGAATATACTTTGGCTTATATATATAGAGGTTATGGTTTTAAAGTTAATAAATATTAATTAATGGAGTAAAAGTAAGAATCATATTATACATGTATATATTAGTATCTAATAAATAAAAATCTTATGGGACAGATAATATAACACATATTAACAAAGTTTGATGGTATGAACGAGTTTCTTGCTTTTCTCAAATATTATGTACAATGACAAAACAATAATCACGTATGTAATTCTGTTATTGCACATATGTATCGTTATATTACACAAATTATTTTGTTATTACATATATGATTCTGTCATTACAAATATATAATTTTGTTTTGGGTTATATAATTTCAATTATTACACGTATGTAATTTTATTTTATTTTTTTGTTATTCGAATTTTATTTTATTTTTATGTATATGTAATTAGAAAAGAATATTAAGTTTCTCTCTCTTTTTTTTCCAAACTGTTAACTTATATAAACACAAACACTGACAAAAGCACCCATCGGAAACCTCCACAACCCGGAGGACAGCCACAAAAAGAAATTAAAGAAGTTACATGAAATCAAAAGTACACTAACTCAACCAATCTAAAGATCTTTGATTACACCTATACTTATACCAAAGGAAGCCCTTTGCCTTTATATCCCCTATTATCTCTTTCAAATTAACCTTCTTTCCTTTAAACACTTTTTCGTTCATCGCCTTCCAAAGTCCCCAACAAACGATAATGATAATTTCATGGAACACCTCCTTTGTATTTGCTCCAAGGTTGATGGTCTTGTGAAGTTCTAAAAGTGTCGTGTCTTTGTGTCTTCCGGCAATCCTTCGGATATTAAGGAATTTATAACCATGACTAGGAGCAATTTGTACCTCACGTAAGAGTGTCGTGTCTTTGTGTCTTCCGGCAATCCGGCTAATATCGTTAGCAACATCATGTTTTTCGACTTCGATGGACTCATGGGCTTGTTTTTGTTGCCCATCTTGCACCTTTAATGTGTCATCAAGATAAATATATTGTGTAGAAACAAGACTTGACTCTTGTAGCCGTTGCTTTTCTTATTGTCTTCATAAGCAATAATATTGCCATGAATAGTCGATACTCATCGTGTGTTAGATCGACACATAAATGTGCATTCGTTATATGGTTATAAACATAAACTATATTACCTCTAATCTTTTTATTTATATATAGTAGGTTTTCATATATAATGATATAAAAACGATACATTTAGATGAACGTACTAAAGTTGAATATGGTTAAACACTAATTAGATTGAATATGAATTTAACTGAAATTAAATAACTAAATTACTGTTTGAACTATTATTTTATATTAAACAAAATGATGGTGTCGCACGCTATAGCGGGTCCGCGAATGATATATATTTGAAGCCAAGCTCATAACTTTGATTGGCAAGGGAACAGTAACAGTAAATAGGTTAATTTGGGTGATTTGTGTTCACTTATGGGTTCATTTGGGTATGCTCAAGTTATAGACAAGTCAATTTGAATTGGGTCTATTCAAACTATACAACGGGTAAAAACTAGCCCCCAAAAAATTTAGTGGGGGAAACATGTTGTTGTTGTTGTTGTTGTTATTATTATTATTATAACGCGACCTATTTCAATATGAACCATTTGACGTGTAAAGTGATATTAACAATAAATTGTAGATTAATTACGAGTCAGTGGCAAAAACTTTATCACAGAATTAACATATCAAGAGTACATTGTCCACTTTTCAACATATAAGTACTGATAAAGATAGCTTTTTGCAATTTCAATGAAAATAGTTCCATTCTATATAGGGGTGTCCAAATGGGCATTAATCTTCAGGTCTGTTTAGATATCAAATAACATCTCTAGCATACCCGGCCCGATCCACCCGACTAAAAATATATATATGGTTCGGGTTTTAATAGGGTCTGACGGGTCCAGTTCTACGCTTCTAGCAAATTAAGACAAGATGTGTAACATTAACTTTCATATGGTCAAACTACCATTTTCATGATGAATAGATACTAATCACATACCAATAAGAGATCCCAATAAGCGATGATGAAGCATGTACCATTAATGAATATGGTGATCTCATGAGCAGAGGCGTCTCGATAGTTAGGGGTGATATTCAAAATTAGTGTGTTGATACTTCTTAACAATTCAATGCATTGCTATATAGGCGTCGATAGTTTGTGGGGTGGGGGGGGGGTGATATTTAGGGGTACATATTAGTTATGATCTTCTCCTATTAAAACAATATTGTTACTTTTATTTGATCGAGTTGCAATTGGGTTTCGTGGGTCATCCTTCAAACCTGCTTATGGAACCGAACCCGACCTAGGCTCTGATTATATCCACATGCTAAACCAGGGAGCCGGCCCTATTTAATAACCAAAACGGGTATCGGGGTGTGACGGGTCTAATCCGTCTCTTGCTCACCCTAAATCCATATGATATAAATGCACCACCAACGTCATCGCGTGTCATAATCACCTGCATTAAATGAGATGCAAAATTGATTTATTTTAACAATTAATGTTCTACTCTTGAATCCATTTAACCCATCTAAAGCGGGATTTGAATCCTCAATCTTCAAAGGGAGAGAGAACCTACTATATCATCATATACCATTGGGTCAAATGTTCTTTGATGAGATACAAAATGATTTAAAGTTACAATATATAATTGGAATGCGAAATGAAGTTTCACAATAGTATTAAAACAAACTTATCTTGCATATACAATGGCACAAATGTGATCTATTCCAACAAGGAAATTTAATCTAATCAAAGCTTTATGTTAAAAAAATTATCAATGCATCAAATACATTGGAATGGTCCTGCATTCAGCTCACATCTAGATCTGCTTTTATGTTAACATATGATCAATTGATCATACCATATGTTAACATGAAAAAAGAATATCATAGCTGAAAGCCAAGCTAGTATTGCAACCGTAATATAGTAGATGAGGAATGGACCTCAAGCTTTTCCAAGAAATCTTTCAGTGATGTCACGTATCGCGAAAAACTTTTAATGCTAGTACCTGGTTTCAAGTCCCACAGACGACAAGGATATTAAAAGAAATCCGTTGTTCAAAAAAATAACAAAATTACAAATATACTTTTGTTTTAACCTTACCATCATGTGTATCATTATTTTTTACCTACATTTCATGCAGCTTATACTAATTACATGGATAATGGATTGTTCATTAAGTTAGTTTTCAAATGTGTTAACTACACTGTAGTTCACTTGCCTGCACAAAAGGTACTTTGACTACTACACTGCGGAGATTTTGTTAGACTTCGATTTAATCAAGAAATCAAAGTAATTCAGAAGTCAATTTAGAAAGTCAAAATAGGTCAAATAAAAAAGTCAAACTGTTGTAAATTATAAAATGAAGATCAAAATATGCATTGTGCAGTGTCTTTATGAAGATCGTATCGAAGGCTTAAATGTTTTTTTTCAGTATAATTTGAATCCCACAACTCCGAAATGATATTATCGTCAACTGATCGCTCGGGGAATCTATTATAATGTACATCGGTGATATTGCATTGTGCAATATAATGCATGCATACATTACATACCTTATCTTCTCTTGCTTATGAGCGTAGGCGGTTTATTGAATTATAACCCATTCAAATTTAGAAAAAAAAACACAAAAAGCTCGTTCCACCTTTTTCCGACTCTTGCACCTTCTTGAACTTTATCAAAATACGCATGCCAAACCCATAAATCATGTGATATGACCCTTCGAGCATGAGCTTTGCCTCTTTGGTATTGGTGATCATCTCTCACCGTCGAACACATTTTCCATACCCGATATGTACATGTACAACCAAACTTCCCGAGATCACCATGTCTATATTCATGTGCATTATACAAAAGCGCAATGTTGTGGCTAGTTGGTGCACGTAAAAACTCTTTCTCGTATAAAATAATAATTGCATTGCAAAAATAATCAAGGCTTTCTTTTGAGCTCTTATCACACATAGCTAAATATATATCATCTTCGTCAGTAACATTACTGGTTGTGAGTTGTTTAATCGCCGATGTCCCTTTCTATAATGTTGTGAAACTCTTTCTTATCTTCACATTTATTCTTTCTTGAAACCATTCAAAATTGACGTTTATATCCGCAACAATTTTTAAAATTAGTTCTGAAACACACCTTCATCTTATTTTGGGCTATCGACGAAGTAATCTTCTATTAGAACCTCATGACTCATGAGTCTTTTCACAAATCACATGTGGCGCGTAATTTTTTTTTATTATTCAACTTCGGGTGCAGTGGTGGCAACTTTGGCAATAACTTCGAGTCCACTAGAATCGGATGGGTCGTACTCATTCGATTATGGTAGTGAAAGAATAATATTATGTTTCATTGTGTTGAGTTTCTAGATAATATATAAGGAGTATGAATTGGTGGCTTGATGCTTATTATCTTCATTATAATTTTATATGAATGATTATTAATCTTAGTCTATGCTAAGGGTGCAAACGAGCCGAGCTCGAGCCTATGCTCGGCTCGTTTAACTTACATAGAGCTCGAGCTCGGCTTTTCGAGCTCTATTTTAGGTCGTGGGTAGATATTCAAGGTCGATCTAGACTCGGGTTCGGCTCATTTACTATTTATCAACTATAATTACTTTTATATATTTTTTTCTATTATAACTTTATGTATAAAATAATAAATATTATTTAGTTATTTTTTTTCATAACGTTATACATACCAATTACGTAATAAATATTAAATATATATTTTAAAAAATTATATAAATGACAAGTTCGTTTAGGCTCGCGAGCCGACTATAGCTCGATAAGTGAAGCTTGGACTCGAGCTCATTTATTAAACGTGTTTACTTTTAGGCTCGAAGTCGGGCTCGGCTCGATCAACCCTTTTAATGAGCCGATCTTGAGTAATTCGCAAACAGCTAGGCTCGTTTGCACCTCTGGCCTATACTTTCTCCCTCTTCTATTTGAGTGATTTATTTGTAAATATTGCATGAATTCCTATATCAAAATTATTTAGTTTTGGGTCTAATACAAGGTGAGAATAAATTTTTGGACGGCCAACAAATAAATACAAATAAAGCTGACTATCTAGGGATAATCCAACGGAAAAAAAAAGACGACCCGTATGTCCGTGATCGCAAACAACGTTGGTCGTTGGGTAGCCCAAGATAGCACACAATCTCCTGTTCCTGAAAAAACTCATTGTCCGAAAGCCCACTACAATAAAATCGGGTTATGATCAGATTGAAACTTAAAAATTTTGCGATCTCTAACCCAAATCTACACTTCCACTCTAATGTCGTTTGAGCTAAAGGTTATTAACACACAAACAACCTTAAGAATGTGAATAATAATATTTAGTTTTGGTTATAACATAATGTGAGAATATATAATTAAACATTCAAACAAGTAATAAAATGAGATGTGGTGGGTGGGTCCAAAGAGTGAGACTAATAATGTAGGAGTCATGTGGTGTGGTTGGATCGAACAAGTGGTTGTGCACATGCAAATAACATGCATTCGACGACACCGGCCAGTCTTACTTCTTTTAAACCATTATCCACTCTTTTCTATATATCCTCAACCATCAAATAATCAACTTGTACACACGATATATTTATTAGAAAAGCTAAAAAATAATAACACAAATGTTATATAAGATAAGTTGTAATTAAACCAATCAGTAAAGGTTGTTTACGACCAATTTCAATTTGTAAATACTTAATCTTCAATTATTAGGTGTACTGACGGTATCTTTTGGTGTAACTAGTTATTCCTTATTTTGGAGTCAAAATAGTTAATGGGCAGTGAAAATTGTAATAGGTGTACTTGACGCTATTATAGTAGGATCATCTTTGGTATAATTATTGTGTGGATTGCGGAAGGTGCTAGTGTGGCACAATCCATTTTGACTCGTTTTTTTATAGTTTACATTCTTTTATATTGCAACTTCTTACCGTCATATTTAAGTTAATGCATCACCTAGAACACGTAAACTAGGTATTCTAGGTCCGTTACAAATACATAGAATATATAGCATAGATACTTGGTATTCATTATTATCACTTGAGATATATAGAAAGTAGAAACTATGGTACATTATTGCTAAGTATCAAGTATGGATTATTAAAAATATTAAGACGTGTATTTGAATCGATATTTCCCATGATCTTGTAATATTTTGATTTTGGCATCAATGATTGAATGGATTTTTCCAAATAGAAAATGGATTATGGGACACTGTTCGAATTTGTCACCGATTAAGTTTGTGACTCATACCCTTTGTGACTTGATTTGTTTTTGCGACTAATTTGTAACCATCTGGTTGTGATAGATTAACAGCCGCTCTACTTCGTCACCGAAGTATGCCACTTTCGTTCAGCGACATGATTTGCGACGAGTATTCGTATATCTTTTCTTTAATGTGAGTTCATAATCAGTTGAAAGTTAAAAGACTGGTTTCGTCCTTTTTAATTTTCATTTGCTAATTTATCAACCGAACTATTATATAACAATGTAATTAGATCAATTTATTGACACCTTAGTCGTTAAAATTCTTGAAGAGAATGCTTCTTTCTTATAAATTTGATACAAATTCCTATGAGTATCAAATCAAGTCAATTTAATTTTTTTTTTTTTTTGAACGGCCAATTTCAATAACAGTCCACCCCACTCGAGCCAAGACAATGTTGTCTTAACCGGGCCCACACTTGAGCACGAGTGTTGTTTCCTGGTCCACCTAACCACCAATTCACCGGATAAACCCGACCCCCACGCTCATAGTGGAGAGCCAGTAAAACCAGTCGAGATCAAGAATCAAACCTGAGATCTCCAGGTCTTCTATCATATCCCTGGCCATCTGAGCTAGCCCTGATGGTTTCAATTTAATTAATTTAGTTATTTTAGTAGTGAATGAAATAAATATTAATTATTAATTATTATGGATTAAATTAACTAACCAAGGGTATATTAGCCTAAAAGTGGACAAGATATTTAATTACTAAATCTAAAAAGGGCAAAGGATAGATGCAAAAAGTGAGAGGGCATGTGCTGGGCCTAACAGAACTCACATTGGTTTCCTTGGTCTCTTGTTCACATGTCTATTCTATACATAAACATTATTGTTGATATATATAAATATATAAATTAATACACATACATATATACAAGGATTCGCTAATCATTTTAAATGGTTAGGGTATATAGAGTGTCAAATCTTAGAGAATCAATGAAAAGTGTTGTTATCTAAACAACTCTTTGAATTGGACATTATGAAGTGAATTTCTCTTTGATTTAAAAAAGGTTTATGAGAATAATCTCAGTGGCAAGTAAATTTTAATTATAAATACAATGATGAGAACCATGAACACTATCCAGGTTTCGGGTTGTGAAGCGGATTGAGTAACCTAGTTATGACCAATTGGAAACCACATATATATGATTTGATGAATTACTTGTTTTATAGATAATTGAAAGACAAAGTATGTGACAATGATGATCAACGATGCAAATCACGGGTGAATTAACCTCGCATCTGCATCAGTGGCCACATTGATACGCCCCATCTCTTCTGTCTACAACACCAAAATACGTTAGCCCATACGCCGCGTCTCCTTTTTTGCTTATAATCCTCCATCTTTCATGAGTCTTCGCTTTTGGTCCTCTAACACCGATCCAAACGGGATCCAAAAACTTTTGTAACGCCTTCGTACATGAAAATCATAAACCATCTCAAAGTACAATATTCAGAGCATGAATACACTTCAAAACAAACAAATAAACATGTTACTTGACATAAAATAACATGAGCATTTTAAGAAGGGGAGACGGCTAGCTCCTATAACCTATCTTCTAACTAATATTAACAATATTTATCGATCTGTAAACTAACGATGAAATCAAAAGGCTTCAAATGAAATCGAAAAGGCTACTAGTCATTTTAGAAGTGTAATAAAAAAACTTTAAAACGTTCTACAAATGAAATCAAAAGGCTTCAAGACGTTCTAAAAAGGTCAACATGACACATTGCAAAGATCAACGAAGATGAAAACCGAGGATAGATTGGGGCTAGGTGGTAACGGAAGGTTGAGGAGGGGTTCGGTAATGGGTTATTCTAAAAACAAATCCAAAAGTGCAATACAAGCAAATAGTTATATATACTCGTTAATAAGAAAACATTACAAGTTTTGACACTTGTTACTCTCGTCAAACCTTTAATAGAAATGATTTTGAATATTAATTATATCATATATTAGATATTTATTCATTTAAAAGTAGCAATAAAGGCCTATCATCTCTGGCTCAATTGTTGAGAGCAAGACACCTAAAGACTCCAATTTAAAATGGAAAAGTTTTGTGTTTAAGTCTCATTTGATAAAAATATGAGGCTCAAAGTGGGCCCAAGGGGTTTTCTCACATATTGGTGGGTTTTTTCTTAAAGATGGAACGAAGGTGATCGGGTAGGCCAGTGGCCCGTCAGTGATCCGAATTAGCCGTAAAAAAAAAGTAGGAATAAATATATACTTACACCAAATGAGAGGGAATGAATGTGGCCACAAGGCTTGTGTCGGCCCGAATTGAATCCATGATCCAACTTAACTGCTCCACAACTACTAGCTAGTACGCCTACTGTACAAATGTGGACCAACATGTAGGCTAGCAAAACCAATCATCACTATTTTCTCATCTATAAATACCTACAAACACACCACACCATTCTTCATCAAACCATTTCCTCATTTTCATCTCTTTAACCACAATGGCTAAGTTCTTTGTGGTCTTCCTCTCGGCTCTTATCGCGGTTTCCATGCTTCACGCTACCGTAAGTCTCCACAAATGTTCGATTCACGTTTGAGAAAACTTTGTTACAAGTTTTTAATTAACACATTTTATTCGTTTTGAATGAATTAGGTTTCGGCTAGTGGAGGACATCGCGGTGGATTTGGACCAGGAAGCTTGACAAGCTCTCGTAAGTTTCTTGGATTCGGTTGTAATCTTATTATAATAAATAAGTAATTTAGCTGTCATGTCATATGTTTGACAAGTTTAGATTTTTGTTTCCCGGCTAGCCTCTCTCTTTTTAAATTAATTTAATTACCAAATATCTAAAATATATTCTACTTTTTATTAAAAGTATACTAAATTATAAAAATTTTAAAATAACATTTCCTACATTTTTAATAAAATATAATTTAACATTTTTTAAATATATATATATATATATATATATATATATATATTATTTAATTTTGTTTCTTAAAAACTTTTATAATTTGATATTTATAATAATTCTTAAATCTTTATTAATTCTTATTTCACCCATGGTTGATGATGACATCCAACATATAAATCTTACTAAGAACTTTTGGTTTCCTCTCCGGTTCACGCTTAATCCAAATGTAATATTAAAATTATTGAGCACGAATAATCTAAATTATATACTGAATCTTTTGCTTAATCGAACAGAGTGTCCCGGACAATGTGTGAGGCGATGCAGCAAAACGCAGTACCACAAACCATGCATGTTCTTCTGCCAAAAATGTTGTGCAAAATGCTTGTGTGTTCCTCCTGGTTTCTATGGAAATAAACAAGTGTGTCCATGCTACAACAACTGGAAGACGAAAGAAGGTGGACCAAAATGCCCATAGAGTTCACCGGCATTTGCGCATAATTACGCAACATATGAAGCTAATATGTACTACTTTGTTTTTGATCTTTAATGCTAGAGGTAATAGTGTGAGGTCCATTAGATCAAATGTGACAAAATGGTGGTTAATGATTGTTAATGTGCTACACTCCATTGATGCTGCTCTTGCATCTCATGTGATTGGGCCCTATATGTTTTACATTTGATATTTTTATTCTATTTAAATATATATAATAATAATTATTATTAATTCAATAATTCAAAGTTCCATATCTTATAAATTTTGTATCTTATTTTTGGTTCACTATAATGCTTGAAAGAAGATACTCATAACACATGATTGGAGAATGGAGATCAAGTTCTATATTGTATTTTTGTATTACATAAATTTAAAATTTTCATACGTAGATTATCTATTTATTAAAATCGGTAATAATAGGGGGAAAATGTAGGGTTGTGGGTTCAAATCCTTGCAAATACAAGGTAAATGTGTAATTTTGTTGTTAAAAAAAAACTTCTCGTAAAAGAGAACATGTCTATCTTTGGATATGTATAAATACAAGGATTGTATTATAAATGGTATTTTTCGATATACGAAAACGAATAATATTGTAAATGAAGATGGCAGAAACTAATGAAAAAATCACTGGGAGACAGATCCTACTCGATAAATTACCGACGTTGATTAAGTGAATTAGTGATAGTCCTTTTATGTGAATTAGTGATAGTCCTTTTATTGATGAAAATATTGATTTATAGTGTTAGCCAAATTTATGTGAATTATTCGACAATACATTCGTTTGCATAAATATGTTAAACAAAAGAAAATAAACATATGTCATGTTCTTTATTTATGTTTTTTTGTTTACTCACATAATTACATTATATATACACACACGAAATGTGATCAAATCAAATTATCTTCTAAATAGAACTTAAAAAGATCCTCTCTTTTTTTAACCCTTTAGTAACCTTTTATTTTAGATAATAAAAAGTCAACCAAACTAAATTAGTGGACGGATCATGATTTAAGTGGAATAAATATTACTCCGATAATAACTTCATATATTCATTTCAACTATTAGGTAGAGTTGGCTATACACGAATAAGAATGACAGAAGGAATAGAATGATTCATTACATGAGAATGAAGAAAGTGGTGTTTGGTTGATCAATGAAATGGAATCAACCATTACACATGGAATCTCATTCAATCAAAATCATTTCTTCTCACCCCACTTTTTTTTCATTTCATTCCTCCATCGCGCTACTTTCTCAACACCACCATCACCTAACAACAACCACTACCATTGCCACCACCACCACCGTCGCCACCACCACCACTTTACCACCTGCGCTACCACCGCCACTTGACCATAACCGTCACCACCATTGTCTCTTTCTGACCACCACCGATGTCGCCACCACCCTACCATCGCCATCACTACCAATGCTACCACCGCTACCCCAACGCCGCCACCACCACTATTTTCGTCGCTGAAGCTACCACCACCACCGTCACCATTTCCTTTTTTTTGTAAAAAAATAAATATCTTTGAGATAGAAATGTTTTTATTATCTATATTTCATGCATACAATTTTTTTTAGATACCAAACAACATAAATTAGTTTTTCATTTCATTTCCATAGGTTAACCAAACAAGACAAATAACTGGTAATGATCCATTTCATTCTCTTGTTCATTTCATTCTCATAGGTTAACCAAACAAGACAAATGACTGGTAATGATCAATTTCATTCTCTTGTTCATTTCATTCCTTCTCTCATTTCATTCCCTCTTCATTTCATTACTTCCAAGCAAACATACCCTTACTATTACTATTACTATTACTAATTATTATTAATTAGTATAAAAGAGAACTTTTGTGTTACAAAATAGGTTATTTTTGTTTTTGTATATGTAGTAATGGCTTGATAGTTGGTATATAAACTGATATTGGTGGGATGGTTTTGTTTGTTTAAAAAAGTGTTTGTACCTATTAGCAACTAGGGTTCAAATCCCTCATGACATGAAATGTTGATTTTTTTTATTGTGTTATTTTTGTTTTTGTATATATGATAGAATGGTTTGTCATGCTGCGAATGATGGTTTCATTTTTTTGTTGTGTTATTTATGTTTTTGTGTATGATAAAATGGTTTGGCTTTTAACATTAACTTTGTTTGATATAAAAAAAAGTCTAGAATTACTTAAAAGGATATGAGTATAGTGTTTATAAATGGCACTGGTATTCCATTATTTATATTTAGTATAGATCTCTCTTATAAATATTAGTTTGCTGCCTTGGGGCTTGGCTCAATTGTGGGCCTTTATATGGGCTTTAAGCAATATCGACTATCCCTTCCAGAAACAAAACATAAATTTCTGACCCAACAAATCTGATAAATGAGTTTAGATAAGTTTCTAGTTAAATCTACGAACATGTTTAGCTAAACAGGTTGTGCTCGTGTTAGTGTCACTAGGTCGTGTGCTTATCACGTTTTATATGAAGTTTGAAAGTTTAAAGAGAAATTGACATAATTCTTGGCTTCGTGTCATGTTTCATGTTTCATGTAAACATGTTAATATTTATGTCGTGTTCACTTAATGTGTCAAAATTCTTGGCTTCGTGTCATGTAACGGGGGTCGTGTCAAATTTTCTGTTTTGATTTCAACTTACTTCATAGTAGTTGAAATCAAAATTTCTCTAATTACCACTTCAACTACTGAATTTCTTTATCGGAAGTAAGTTTCGAAACATATTTTCTTAATTTTTCTTTTGTACGATTATATCCTGTGTTTGATTAAATGTCATGTTGAAAAGTAGTTAGATTTTATTTTTATGTTTAATTATATGTTAGTTATGAAGACATTTAAAGTTATATTATTAAATATTAACTGAATTAAACAACGAAGCTGGAATAGCTCAGTTGGTTAGAGCGTGTGGCTGTTAACCACAAGGTCGGAGGTTCAAGCCCTCCTTCTAGCGTTTGTTTATATTTTCATCTTTTCAAACAAAAATTTTATAGGTTTTTCTTTTTTTTTTCCTTACATCTATTGATTAAATTTAAGTATGGAATTATCTTTATGTTCCCTCTATCCCTAACATAGTAACACTCTCATATACAAATTAACGTCACGTTATTTTTTTTTGTATAATCTCTAATTATTCTTACACAACGAAATTCGTCTTTGGCACCCTTAACCATCCCTGGTTTTTGAGTTGTACATAGCCTTCTCTGGTTGTACATCGCACATAGGTTTATAATACAAGTCTACCACATCAAGACACTTGTCCATGACGAAATTGTATCGTGTAACTCTGCAAAGGGATGAGAGCCAAACAATGTTTTTTTAACGACACTGTTATGCCCTCCTTTTTCCCGTCATTCCCAGTCTCCACCTAAATAATATGCGTGAAGCTACTTTGTTTTCTCATAACAATAAAATAGTGAATCTGATATTAATTTTAAGAAAAGTTCAAAAATAATTTTCAGCCTGACATGGATGGATTTGACTATTTCTCTTCTAAAACACAATCAACAGCTAATAGTGTTAACGACAATTGATAAGAATCATATAGATCAACGAAATAATAAAACGAATTAGAATTATATTAGTTTTTAAAAGTTGAATAGGTTTACACCTTTAACAATGACAAATAAATACCTGTTTAGCCTACAAAGAATCATGTGATTTAACTTTTAAACCTGATTTCCATTAGAAGAAATGTAATTGTTTCATCAACCATAATCAGAGGCGGACCTATTAGGAAAGTAAGGGGGAGTGCCGCCCACCTTAAATTTTATTTTTTAGTGTTATTTGTATGTGAAAATCTCGATCGCCCTCCCTAAAATTAGTGTTAAGTCCCGATGTCGCCCCCCAAAAAAATAATTTCTGGGTGCGCCACTGACCATAATCCTTGAAAAAATGAAAGGGAAATAAGATGGAAAATAGTGTGGTACGTGTATGATGTGATTAATTAGCTTAAGTTAGTACCACGAGGAAGAAAATATATACGATAGGCCCGGAATAGGTTTAATGTTCAAGATGCAATCGTTATACTCGTGACTTTCACTTCTGCTGACAATTACACTCATAACTTTCCTCATGTGTTTTTTTTATTTAGTTTACAGACATGAAACCTTATATATCGTTAAATAATAAAAATTGTATCAAACATCACAATTGCAAGAATGAACAACAATTTAGCGATCCTACGTTTTAGATTTAACATGTTTTATGGTTAACCAAAATTGCACAAAGTATTTAATACGAGACTTTGATATTGAAATTTCTTTTCGACAGCTTTCATAACGAAAGTAGAAATTATGATTACCATTAATTAAATTACATGTTTTAGTAATTAATATTTAATTTTATTGTTTTTAATTAATTAACATGTTCATTCTAGTGACATTATCCATATAATTTCATCAAATTCTTAGTGGAAAACATTACACATTGCATCACGTATGTATGTTGGCATGAGTGACATACACATGGAAGAAAGAAGGTTAAAGTGTAGCAAACTTGCATTTTCATCCACAAAGATTGAAACCAAAAAAGTGGAAATAAAAAAAAATAATAATAATAAATTAAAAAAAGCAGGAAGAAGAATTTGGAAAAAAGTAAAAAGAATAGAGGAAACAAAATAAAATAAAATATTTTAGTAAGGAGAGAAAAAGTGCACTAAAGTTATTAAAAAGCAAAGGTAGGTGGGTGGGTGGGTGGGTGGTGGATTTTGGAAAGTTTCACATAAATGTGTTCACTTTTGTACCTTATGGTTATCTTTTGAATATGTTAACCCCTCATGTTATGAGAATACTACTTTGTGTCCTCTTATTTTATGTGTTCATAAAGGGAAAGAGAACACCCAACCCAAAAAGTACCATTAGGGTGGCTTCAAGTATTAAGTAGAAATTTGATGTTCTTATGCTAAAGAGTATAAAGTTACTTTAAACAAAGTAAATCTTTTCTCAATATTCTTTACTTTTTAAATTAACATGTTCAAATATATACAACCTGATTCAAAAGATATATGTTTATGTTTCACCATTAATTGCATACGCATGATTTCAATATCATATTATTACATACGATGCATGCACTTTATATTCTTTATATGATGTCAATACGAATGTAATTAAGTAGAGGTGATAATCATGTTCATTCTTTCAATAACAAGTTTATTTGGAAATAAATAAATTGTATGCCAATTCATTCAGTTTTTTAAAATTAAGCAATAAGTCAATTTGAGTCTACAAAAATTAGACAAAAAATAGACAACTATTACAAAACTTATTAACTTAAAAATGATCCAAATGAGTGACTATCATATAAACAAATTTTTGTCTCCACGATCTACTTGGTGTTGCCCGCACACCTCCGTCGTTGCGACCATCTACGATACTACCTTCGCCTCTCCACCATGATTGCCACGGTCGACACCGCCACCTGAAATCACCTTGTAGTCATCTCCATAATCCCCTTCATCGCCACAACCATAAGAAAGTATAGCCAGTGAACCTATTCTGATACCTTATTATAACAACATATTTCAACCCGACTTCATTTTATCAAATCCCATCACCACTCCACCTCATTTTTCACCACTTCCACAGCTACCACCATCAACAACACTACTTCCACACTCCACACCATGATTACCTACGTCTTCGTCAACTCCATCACCGTCGATACCCACACCTTAAACAACCTATTGGTCAAACCCATCACCACAATCTCCTCCATCATTACTAACATCTACCGCTAGCCACCATACACAAACTTACAATAATTGAGCCCATATATTTTCTATCTAAGCCCGTTTATATCAAACACATTTTGACCCCTCACTCAAACCTATCCAACCCATCACCAAGCTTATAATCAAAGTCAAGGTTGTAAAAATCGAATCCCAAGGTCGACTAGTAGGTCCTTGGATTCTTTCTTCAAGTCGGCCTAAATTAGTCGGGGGCAAACAAAATTCGGGCTAGGGATCTCTAAAATTCGGTCAAAAGTCGGGCAAGGCTATCTTATTAACTAGAATTATTCTTATTTTAACATATATATATAATATCTAAAAATTAACTTTCTTTATAATTATCATGTCCGAGTATTCCATGAATACTCCGACTGCTCTCATTTTCTTGGTAAAGAGCAAGTTGTTTTTCATAAGGTTATAAAAGAAAACAAAGTAGAAATTAAGGGGTAGGAAAGATAAAAGTGCCGAGTCAGCAAATAAATGAGAATCAAAAAGATCGAAAGTTAGAAGAGAGAGAAACTTATAACCAGCCACATACACAATTTGTGGCTCTCATTTCTTTTAACCTCTGCCTACGTGGCAATCCGATCAAAACCAAAACAAAGCCCACTCGTCAACACACACCAAAAGATCCGGTCCGGTGTTAACACTAGATCTGTACAGTACACACCATATTATTATTATTATTATTATCCATCCAAATAATCTGAACCGTCCGATCTGGCCGGACATGTCAGAGGTTAAGGATCCGGCTATTAAGCTATTCGGAAAGACCATTCAGCTGCCTGACGGCGTTGCTGAAGACCGCCCGGTTTGTTCCGGTTCGGAGGAGGATGGGGATGAAGGTGAACCGGAGGTTAATAATAATATTATTAATAATACTAAGGTGATTGATTTGTTATGGATCTTGTGGTTAATTTGATTGTGTGTGTGACTGTGATTGATTGAATTGATTGGTTATGGATCTTGTTTTTCGGTTCGGTTATTAGACTCAACCATATTTATTGACCAATCGGTTTTCGGTTAGGTTTATTCGGTTAGTTTGTTGGTTTTTGGTTTCGGTTTGGTTAGGTTAGTAACCATTTCTTGGGTTTAGTTATTTTGCTTAGAAATACGTTAAATGGAGATGTAGGTATAAATACATGAAATCGTAGTCGTCGGTTAATTTATTTTATCAAGCAATCGGTTTTTGGTTCATTGGTTCAGTTTGTTTGTTTAGTTTGTCGGTTTTTGGTTTGGTTTGTGAAGTTATCGGTTAATTTGTCGGTTTTTGGTTTTCGGTTTTAGTAACCAAAACCTTCCTTGGGTCAAAAGTTTTTGCTTAGAATACTTTAAATGGAGGTATAAATACATGAAACCGAAGTCATCGGTTAATATATTTTATTAATCAGTCGGTTTTTGGTTAATCGGTTTGGTTTATTCGGTTAGTTTTTCATTTTTTGGTTTGGTTAGGTTAGCACCCAAAACCTTCCTTGGATTAAAAGTTTTTGCTTAGAATTACATGAAATGGAGGTATAAATGCTAGAAATATATGAATGGTTTGTTTCGGTTCGGTTCAGTTAATTTCGCTTATCCGTGCGTAAAAAAATGATAATCGATCTTCGGTTAATTCAGTTTTTGGTTAATTTCGGTTTGCTTTCGTTGGTCTTCTGTTTGGCTTCGGTCTTCGGTTTGGTTTGTTTCGGTTAACGGTTTGGTTACTGCTCAACTAGTAGAGATAGCCAGCTCATTGAATTTTAGGATAATGTTGTTAGTTTTCTGTTATCAACATAAAGCTGTCAAGATAAGATAGATATATGCATGTATGATTGTGTGTGTGAGGTCTTATAAGCCTAAAGATAACATTTTTAATTAGAACTTTTGATATCTATAATTGTAGGATCAACCTGAAGAGAAGTCCATTGATAAAGAAGATGAAAGAACCAAATCTACGGTTTCTGAAGACGTTACAGAGCCAAACACGTCTTCAACACTAAACGAAAACCGTACAACACTTTCAGCTGAAACCGAGTCTGCAACTGCAAAAGTGTCAAAAACCGAGGAAGAACAAACCGAGCAGGAAAAAACCTTAAAAAAGCCAGACAAAATACTCCCGTGTCCTCGATGTAACAGCATGGACACAAAATTCTG
The DNA here is from genome assembly GCF_021521415.1 of Bidens hawaiensis. Classification (NCBI taxonomy): domain Eukaryota; kingdom Viridiplantae; phylum Streptophyta; class Magnoliopsida; order Asterales; family Asteraceae; genus Bidens; species Bidens hawaiensis. The sequence goes on along the minus strand of NW_027492095.1, from coordinate 234,711 downwards.
TTACTACAACAATTACAACGTTAACCAGCCTCGTCACTTTTGCAAGAATTGTCAAAGGTACTGGACAGCTGGTGGGACAATTCGAAACGTTCCTGTCGGTGCAGGCCGCCGCAAGAATAAAACCTCAGCCTCTCAGTACCGTCAAATAACCGTCACGGACACCGGCCCCACTGATCTGAATAACACGGTTCTTAAACCCAATGGTACAGTCCTTACATTCGGGTCAGACACGCCATTATGCGAGTCGATGGCTTCGGTTTTGAAAATTGCAGATAAAACGAGACAAGATAGCTTTCGTAAACCCAATGATATAATAATCCCGGGTTCTTCAAGTAATGATGATAATGCAAGCCAATCATCACCGACTGATATGCAAAGTTGCCAAGCGTTCTCGCCTCCGGTCCCCTGTTTTCCCGGTGCACCGTGGCCGTACCCGTGGGCGCCACAAATGGGGCCTGCTTTCTGCCCACCGGGCTTTCCTATGCCGTTTTATCCTGCACCACCTTACTGGGGCTGTGCTATACCCGTACCTGTACCCGGTCCGGGCCCGTGGAACGTGCAGTGGGTTCCTCCTCCGGCTAATTTCCATCCCGCCCCTGCAGTTGCGTACGCCGCTTCTCCTTCGAGTCCGATATCCCCAACTCTAGGGAAACACTCACGGGCCGAGAACGGTGAAGATGAAATAATAAAAGAAAACGAATCGGAAAAGAGTCTTTGGGTTCCGAAAACATTAAGGATTGATGACCCGGAAGAGGCAGCAAAAAGCTCGATATGGGCTACACTAGGGATCAAAAACGATAGAACCGTTGGCACGAACGGTGGCGGCATGTTTAAGGCGTTTGATTCCAAAAGCGAAGAAAAAAGTCCCATCAAAGAAGCATCACCTGCACTTCAAGCTAACCCTGCAGCATTATCAAGGTCTCTTAATTTTCAAGAGAGTTCATAAGCGGTTGATTTCGGATGATCTCGTGATAATGGAAGCCGCAAAGGGGTATGTGTTGCATGGAGATAGATGGCTTCAGTGACATGCAAAAATGGAAGAAAGGTAAGTTGATTCCATCCTTTGTTGTTTCCATTGTTACAAAGAGATAAGAGACAGTGTGTGTATTTTGGATTTTAAAGGGATTTCTGAGTCTTTAGTGTACATAATGTTATATGTGAAATAGCGAAGAAGGTAGAACAGATGGGAGTGTGCGGTGGAATAAGTTTAGATACTAAACTTTAATCTTTAATCTTATTTTGGCCATGGAATGTGTTTCTTGCTAATTTGTTTGCATTTTTGTGTTTATGTTTTGATTTGGTGTTTATGTTACTATTTTGTTGTATGTGAAGTAATTGAGAACATTCTTCCTATTGTATTATATAGGAGTTGTACGGGTCGGGTTGCGTTTTGTTTTTGATCAATAAAGTCTCACTCATAGCAAAAGCTACTGGTAGGGTCTGAGGTAGGTGGGAAGTGGGAACAGGGCAAACCTGAGGCTAGAGGTGCACAAATCGGGTATTAGTAAAACCCGGGTTCGGATATGATCGGGTATTAGCAATATCCCGGGACAGGTTCGGGTCCGGGTATTGCCTCTAAAAACCATACCCTATGTATCGGGTTTGGGTCAGGTATAGAATCGGGTATTGAAAAAACCATATTTTTGGGTTTTTTCGAGTATTTTTCGGATATAAATTGGAATTTTTTAGGGGTTACACTTTTTAGGGGTATTTTTCAGTTATTTTTCGGGTAATTTCGGGTATAGATCGAGTATCTGAAAAACCCAGCTTCGGGTATTGGAAAAACCCGGTTCTGGGTATGGAATCGGTTCGGGTTTTCGGGTATTATCAGCTACAAATTGGGTCTGGTTCGGGTACGGGGTTTGGTACTAAAATGCATACCCAATCTGTACCCTATGAGTAGGGTTGGGTACGAGTTCGGGTATTAAAACCCCGGGTATAGAAAAACTTGTTATGGGTTTTTTGGGTCCGGTTACGGCGTCAGGTTTTTAGTGCGCCTCTACCTGAGGCTAATCCCATTGATATACATTTTTGACGTATAAAGTGTAGAAAACCAGATAGCACAAAGTAGGTAATGGGATCGAAGCCAACGAGACATGGATTACTAATGTCTAATACTAATCGTAGAAACTATCGAGAACATAAAGTGGCTAGATTACTATTTTAGAACAGATAGAATCGGAGAGATGCAAGTCGAACTAAGTGTAGGCAAAAATAGATCCCAAGAAAAAATTATGGCAAAAGTATATTCACTTTCTTAAAATATGTCCTCTGAGATATGCAAGTAGTCGAACAACTCCTACCTACTTCGCACCTCTCATGTCGGTCTTTGCTACGTTCCATATTTTGTTATTCCAATACTCCAAGTTCCAATGCTTTTAGACGACTAACAATTTGTTGTTTGTTTATTAGATTTTGTTATATGTACTTTTAGTTACGGTCTCAGTTCATATCAGTATTACTTATGTAAATTCATGGTAGAGATCGTTAAACCTGCTCAATAGTCGATAAGATGGCTTGTACCTCGACACTTGTATTTCATGAAATTAAGAAACATTTTTAATTTACCAAAAACATTGAATTTTACTTCATAACATATTCTTATAATAAACTTTATTTGTACACAATTGAAATATAAATAAAGTTAAACAATGTTTTAAGTTTTGACGATTGTAGATTGTAGTTAGACCGACATGTAACTTTTGGGTTTCATCTTTTGACCGAGATGCCCTCTGTCTAAGAGTTCGAGAGTCCAAATTATGCAAGATGCAGGTATAAGTGGTTAATAGAAGTAGATTAGGAGTCGTTCTATAGAAAGAAAAAAAACGCTTATATGCTTATGGCATTTAACACCCTCATGATTTCCAACCACACAAAATAACAAACTAGGCAATAACATTTATAGATATCAAAACACCCCATAATTTGAACTATAACCCTTTGAAGTTTACACCTCAAAAACACTTTCTAAAAGGAATGATACACTAATCTTAGAAAAAATAATAAATAAATAAATAAACAACTTGTAACAACATGAGCATCAACACAAAGTGTTCTCCATAAACTTCACAAACTCACTAAAATCGATCCTCCCGTCGGCGTTCTCATCAAACGCTCCGATCATCTTCCTACACTCTTCCAATCCCGCACTTTCCTTAAACCCCAAAACACCGAGAACCCTTTGCAACTCACCCGCATCAATAAGCCCGTCTTTATTCTCATCAAAAACATCAAAAGCATCTTTAACCTCATCCAATCTCGGCTCATCCGCTTCAAAAACACCAAAAACATACGTCGAACTCAACACCTCCTGTAGCTTTTCACTTCCAGGGTGGGAAAAAACACCTAAATCCGCCATCAACACCTCCAACTCATCTCCACGTAGACCGTCGTCGACGACGACAGTCTTGTTGGAGAACGAAAGATGTGACTTTAATAACTTGTTATCGCGGTGAGTGGAACATTTGGATGTTGAGAAAAGTTTCATGACTTGCATGAAGAAGTATTGGATCAATCCAACTATCATGAAACTCATGGTTAGTTAAAGAGTGAAAACTTAAAAGATATAATAATATCTTTTTATGGACAAGTGGAGTTAAGGTTAATTAGTATGGAAGATTTGTGTGTGTTTGAATAGATGAAGACTAGGATCTATGTGTTTATATAGGAGTGTGTGTATGTTTGAATGTTGAAGATCTTGTATAGTGTCAAAGGTTGGAGTGTTGGAAAATGTTATTAATAATAATATGGTGGCTTTCGTGGAAGGTGTTTGTTTAGTGTGTCGTGGAATATGGGGTTTGGTGTCGTATTAGGAAAGTGGAGCGTGGTGTACTTACTTTGAACTTTCGTTTTTTCTACTTGTTTATAACTTTTTGGTAAACGGTTCAAACTTCCAAGGAGTGAGATTGACGTTTATGTAAATTATTGACTGGTCTCGCTAACCGCATCCCACACCGCCTTATATGCCAGGGTTAGTGCTAACCGTGGCATATAAGAATACTTTTCTAAAAAGACGTTTTTTGTCCTTTTATGTTAATTTTATATTACTTTTAATTATTGTTTTTTTATTTTGTTGTTTTAATAAAAATAGTTTTTTTTTAATTTTCTTTATCTAACAATTATAAAAATTATAACGAAACAATCTTATTATTTGTACAAACTCGTTGTAATGGTGATGGTTTTTGTGTTTTTTATTATACAACGTCGTCGTTGTCCTCGCGACCAAGCCTAATGCTCGATGTGCTCGCTTCATAGTCAGAACGTGGTGGTGGTTTTGTGTTTTCATCGTCATATAATCCTACGATTTAAGCATCGTCCGTTACCAAGCTAGTGACGCTGCCATTTAGATAGATTTCTACATTTTGTTATTATTTGTACAAATTTGTTGTAATGGTTGTGTGTGTGTATATATATATCATTTATTTACGCTGCTTCGTTATAATTGTTGTAATTCTTGTTAAAGAAAATCAATAAAAAAATATTTTTAGTAAGGCAACAAAATAAAAAACAATAATCAAAATAAATAAAATTAAATTAAAACTAAAATATAATTAAACATAAAAAGACAAAAAAAACACGTTTTTTTTAAAAAAAAAACTATATGCCATGGTTAGAGCTATACGCGACAGTTAGACAAAAGACAAAAAAATATGTCTTTTTAAAAAATATCTATATGCAGCGGTTTAAGCTATACACGACGGTTTAGGCGTCCGGTGTGGTTAGAAAAGCTCATTATTGACTAAAGAAAATCATTCAATAATTGCAAATCAAAAGATGGTGAGTACACACTCGTACCAACTATTCTTGTTTAATTATATGACTTATTTAAAAATGCAAAATAGATTTTAATAATCTCATCTATATGCATTTGGCTGATAATAATCTTATATTTGAAAATAATTATTACCAGTCCGACGGTCCCACATTTCATACTAGTTGTTTTCATTGGACCTCTGTTAAAAAAAAATTTAACGAAGTTAAGTTTTAATAAAATTTCAAACTAATGATTTAGGGCTTTTAATTGGAAGATGAATAAGAATCGATTAATGTAAAACTTACCTCGAAACGATGCTCTAAACGGTTTAGTTTTTGTTAACTGAAAGTTTAAACACCCGAATTGAAGCACCATTTCGTCGTTTGGAGCACTGTTTCGAGGTAAAATTTACATCAATCTACTCGTATCCTTATGTGATTAAACCCCCCCCCAAAATATCAGTTTGAAATTCGTAAAAACTTAACTTCGTTGAGTTTTTTGAGTGTCCCATGAAAACAAATACTATGAAAGGTGGAACTGCTGACAATTATTTTCAAATATAGGATTATTATTGACCCACTATTAATAGGTGAGATTATTAAAATATAATTTGTCATTTAAAAACAAAGAGAAGTAAGAATAAACATTGAGTTGAGATGTTGAGACTGCATAAAAAACCAAGAGCTTAAGGGGGTTGCGCCCTAAGCTAGGGGTGTATTATCTCTATAATTAAAAATTTATTGGAACTAGGAGTGTTAAACGGGTCGTGTTTGTGGATTGACGGGTCCAACCCAACAAGCAGGGGAGGACCTATGTTAAGCGTGTGGAGGGGGGGGGGCACTTTAATTTTTTTTAGTGTTATTTGTATGTGAAAATACCGAACGCCCCCTTAAAATTAGTGTTAAGTTCCAATGTCGCCCCCTAAGAAAACAATTCCTGGATCCGTCACTGCCGACAAGCACCCAAAAGTTTGACACAAACTTGAACACAACTTAAATTCGAAAGTCGTGTAAGACACATGTGCCGAACACGACCTACTGCTAAAACACGATCTGTTTGACCCAAAAGTTACCTTTTGTTTTCACATTTTAATACTTTAATTCATATTTTTCAACAGAAGTTCTTTTTACCTTTTTTAAAAAAAAGATACAATAAAAAATAAAATAAAAACGTTTGTAGTGTTAATTTCAATCCCTTAAAACAATTTGAATTATGCTATCAAGTTTAACAATTTGGTTAAATTTAATAAAAGTAATAATTAATTTTGATTAAAGGAGGCGTTCCGAGAATATTTTTATCCAAGTTTCGACATAAGTTTTGTTGAAGTCGTTTTCGTTCCTTTACAATATTAAGCTAAACACCCTTATTTAATTATTTTACTATTTACCTAAGTGATTCTTAAAATTAAAATGCAAAATATTAGTTATAGTTTAATAAAAATACTAAAGTAGACATGTTACAAACACCATTTATTATAGCGAATGATGGTATCGTAATGAATCAAATTGTTACGACCGGGTTCCCATAATAACACACAATGAAGCATCTACTTACATTTTAATTATATAATCTTATGCCAAATTTTCTTTCTTTTTAATAAAAAATTGCTAAAAGATACTCAACCAATTAATTTTTTTTAAAAGGCTAAATTCATTAAACAAAAAAAAAAGACAACTTACAATATGCAAGAGCCTGGAATACAAAAGAAAAATACAAACGAACAAGCAAAACAACTACAAGCTCGTAACTCAACCAATTTAAATATTACATTTTCAACAAATTAAAAAAAAAAGTTAAACAGGTTAATCCACTAACCCGTCATGTTAACGCAAACCTAACCCGTTTAACTAAATAGGTTCATGGGCTCGACCCAAACTCAAACTCAACTCTTTTACTTCTCCAAGACTAGACTCTTGCAAAATGCTGCCATGAATGAAAACAAGAACACAAATTACGCATCTCATGCTCTTCAATCTCCAAAGAACAACAACCCACTTCACAAAGGTCAGTCATCTCATCCCACTTATCACCATCAAACACCACTCTTCAATCCCAACAAAATATTATAACCTAATTAAACCAACCCACTTTACAATTACAACCCCCAAATCATTTCAACAACATCTTCTTGAAGTGTCCCATTTGAACCCTAGAACCACTCGCAAGTTTTGGAGGCAAAATGAGTTAAAACCCCAAGATTTTCTTGAATTAATATTGGGTTTTGAGTCTAATGTTGGGAAATTGGGGGTTAATGTCAAAAAGGTTGAATCTTTATTGGGTTTATTCAAGTGGGTTGGTGGTAGTAATAATAAAGATTGGATTTTTATGCATCTTGATGTGTCTTTCAAGATTATGGTAAAGTTGTTGGTTCGGGCCGGGTTGTGTGATGAGGCGGAACGGGTGGTTTTGGTAATGGATAAAGAAGGAATCTTGTTGGATGATCAAGAAGTTTGTAGTGGTTTGGTTGAGTGGTATGTAGGTGTTGATGAGTTGGAAAAGAGTGTTGGTATGTTTGATAGAATGAGGGGGATGAACTTAAATTCGTCGGTGTCTTGTTATCGTACGCTTCTTGATTATCTTGTTTGTAAGAATCAAAGCACATTGCTTTTTCGGGTTTATGGTGATATGGTTGATAAGGGAATGGTGGAAACGGATGTATACGTTAAAGTCATTCGAGGTTTATGCAGAGATGGGAAAGTTTTGGAATCGAGAAATTTGGTTAAGAAGACGTATGGTTACGGGATAAAGCCGAATTCTTTGATTCTTGATGCAGTTGCAAGTGGTTATTGTGAGAAAAAGGATTATGGTGATTTGCTGAGTCTTTTTATTGAAACGGATTGTTTTCCCGATGTCATGGTTGGCAACAAGATTATAAATTCGATATGTCGAAATCTTGGAGTGGTGGAAGCTTTTGAATTTTTGAAAGAGTTAGAGCGTTTGGGCTACACCTCGGATGCTATAACATTTGGAATCTTGATCGGGTGGAGTTGCAAAGACGGTGACTTGAAAAACGCCTTTTATTATTTGTCTAATGTTTTATCTAGAGGCTTAAAACCACATAAATATTCTTATAATGCCATTATTAGTGCGGTTTTCAAGCATGGTATGTGGAACCATGCCAATGACATTGTTCTTGACATGGAAGACGAGGGTGTGACACTTGATATTTCAACTTTTAGAGTTCTTTTAGCGGGATATTGTAAGAACCGACAGTTTGATGAGGTAAAACTTGTGATTGAAAAGATGGTGAAAAAAGGGTTGATTGAACTCTCACCGTTACAAGATCCCGTTGCGAAAGCGTTTTTGTTGTTGGGTATTGATCCGTTAAGTCTAAAAGTGAGACGGGACAATGACGTGGCACTTTCCAAAACCGAGTTTCATGATAGTGTAGGGAATGGGCTCTACTTAGAAGGTGATGTAGTTGACTTTGACCAAACGATGGTCAAAGTGCTAGATAAATCAATGGTTCCGGATTATAATCTTATTATCTCGAAAGATGATGATCTTACTACCATAAACGAGTTAGTTCACGAGTTAGTTCACTGGGGTCAAGAATTGTCGGTTTCAGGTTTTTCAACACTAGTTAAAAAGTTTCATAAATCGAATTCAGGTTTCAAAACACTCACCATTCTCTTGGAAAACACGCCTAATTTGCATAATAATCTTGATCAAGAAACACTCAACTTGCTTGTTCAAGCGTATGCTAAACGAGGCTTTGTACATAAATCAAAGAAAATATTCGACGAAATGGTCAACAAAAAAGTCAACATCACGGGAGAGACGTATGCTGCACTAGCGAAAGGTTTATGCAAGAAAGGTAACTCAAACGATATCCGTGAATGCTGCGATTTAGTCCAAAACAAGAACTGGTTACCTACTTTGAATGATTATAAAACTCTAATTCATTCATTATGCAGAAACAGTAAGGTGTTGGAATCTTTGTTTCTCTTTGTGCATGCAGTGATGGATTTCCCGAATGAAGTTACAGAAATCTTTAACGGGCTTCTTGAAAATCTTTGTGCAAATGGGTTCACTAAAACGGGCCGTGCTTTGTTTCAGGAGCTTCTAGAAAAAGGTTATCGCTTAGATCAGGTAGCTTATAGTCATATTCTAAGCGGGCTTTGTAAAGAGAACCGCTTTTCAGAAGCGTTTATTTTTTCAAACGAAATTACTACCCCAAATGTTGACTTTTATAATGTTTTGCTTCACGAGTATTGTGCGGTCAAAGACTTGATGAAAGTCAAAGAGGTATTCGGTACCGTCATTAAGAAGAACATAACCGTCTACATTTCAAGTTACAGTAAGTTCGTGTCGTTAATGTGTCACGAATGTCGATTCGGTTATGCTTTCTCGTTAAAAGATCTTATGGTCAGACAAAGTTTGTCACGTATAACTTTGTATAACATCCTTATTTTCCATCTTTTCGCCTCGACGAAGAACGGTGAATATGTTGATATGCTTCTAGATGAAATTCAAGAAACAGGACTCGAGTTTGATGACGTCACTTATAACTTTCTCGTGCAAGGATTCTCGAGCTGCGAATCTGGGTCACGTTCTGTTTATTATCTGACCGAAATGATGTCTAAAGATCTAAAACCAAGTAACCGATCTATACGAGCAGTAACAAGATTCCTTTTAAAAGAAGGCGAGTTCAATAAAGTCTTGAACTTGAGTCAAGAAATGGTAACCAAAAACCAGGTTCATTGTTCGATCGTTCAGAACGAAATCGTCACGGGTTTTTTAAACACGGGTAAGATTCAAGAAGCTGTGAACTTTCTTGAAAACATGATTCGTAAAGATCTGATTCTGGATAACATAAACTACGATAATATAATCAAGAAAATGTGTCTTTATGGAAGAAAAGACACCGCCTTTGATCTTCTTGACATTATGTTAATAAAAGGAAACGTCCCGGATTCGACAACCTACGATTGTTTAATTCAAGATTTATGCGTTTCGAATATCGACGACTCGCTTGATCTTTATACTGAAATGGTGAACCGAAAACTCGAGCCAAGTATCAAAACATATGAAGTTTTGACCGAAAAGCTTTGTGAAGTTGGAAGAACGTTAGAAGGTGAAAAGATAATCGATGATATGATTCGTGTGGGAGAGAAACCGAGTAAGGAAATGTTTGGGTCGGTGGTTAGTAGGTATCGGTTTGAAAGAAACTTTACGAAGGCTTCGGAGCTTATACAAAGAATGCAGCAGTTTGGGTATAAACCGGACTTTGAGACTCATTGGTCTCTTATAAGTACTTTAAGCAGGTTTAGTGATAGAGATAAAGATGATAACAGTTCTAGTTTCCTGTCAAAACTTCTTTCTGAAAGCGGGTTTAAGCCGAAAAAAGGCGCGAATCCAAAATCGAAGTAGTTAGGAGTGTTGACTTAATTTTGGTGTAAACATCATCATATGGATCTGTATTATGTTATTTTATCCAAATATTAATACATACAATATTGTTATAGCTGTTTTATGTTAAATCGTATTTAAACGTTTACTTGATGTTATTCGTCCACGTGTGGCTTACGCAGCCGATGAGTGTTTAGCGGTTGGGCTCAGTTTCTGTTTCGGGTCGTTAAAGTGGTTTATAAAAAAATTAATTTTATCGCATAAAACATTTATAAAGATCAGAATAAAAATAAATTGCAGAAGTCGTTTAACAGAAACTATGGTAGCGCTCGTTTAACAACGTTGACTGGTTGGTATATTAATGTGAACATGTTTGGCCTGATTTGCTGTTTTGGCCCGTGAAAGCAATTTGGTAAAAAAAAAGTTTATTACAGAAAATATTTTTAAAAAGTAGATAGAAAATAATTTGCAGAACTCGTTTAGCAGCAAGTATTGCAGTGAACCGGTTAGGCTGAATTTGCTGTCTTATGTCCTCGGATTACTTGTAAAAACCAAGGACATACCCCGGTAATCAAATAACATATTAAAAGGTGGGACTGTCACCAGTCATTTTGTTAGTTGGGATCAGCAGGGTCTAAAAGGTAATAGTTGGGATTATTTAAAACCAATATACGTTGTTTGGCTGAATGCATGTATAGACCCGATAGATTCGCAAAGTGGAACCATGAAACTTGCCACTAATAAACTCCTTGGAATCACAAAGAAGAAAACAAGTTCAAATTCTTCTGTTATACATTGATAAACAATGATATTAGGATTAAACTATATTTTACTTTATCGAAATCGTATTAGGTTCGGTTTGTTGATTTTTGTTAAAAGAAAAAGAAACTGGTTTGGTTCGTTTATTTTAGTTAAAAAATGGTTCAGTTCGTTTATTTTTTGTTAAAAAAAAGTGGTTATGTTCGTTTATTTTTGTTAAAAAAAGTGGCTCGATTCGTTTATTTTTGTTATAAAAGTAGTTTGGTTCATTTATTTTTGTTAAAAAAAGTGGTCCGGTTCATTTATTTTGGTTAGAAAAATTTAATTTTGATTTTATTTTTTTTATCACATAAGCAGTTTACGTCACTATTTGTGCCACTTCATCGTACACATCATTAAAAATTAACGAAATCCAACCATGTTAGTGAAAGTTCGTTGGTGGCCAATAAATTGAAACTTGGGATTGTTATGGTACATTTTTAAAGTTTGTCCTAGCGCCAGTCTACGAGACAAAGTTTGATTATTAAAATCCAATATCCCTAGTTATAAACTTATAATGATTTACCATAAAACACATCACACTATTCTACAACATTTGGAGACCAAATTACATAGAAGAATACAGTATACTAACTATAAGCACCTAGTAAACTACAATAATAACATTCAAACTAATAACAATAAAATCAATAATTAAATTTATTATTTATTTTTATTATATATGATAATATAAATTATTATTATTATTACTATTATTATTATGTGAATGTATGCTATTATTGCTATTATTATTGTTATTGTTATATGTAATAATAAACGTTATTACTATTACTATTATTATTTATAATAATATAAATTATTATTATTATTATTGTTATTATTATTATTATTATTATTACGCTTAGTTTTATATGTAAAATAAACGCTTTTAAGTCCACGAGGGTAGTAAATTTCATTGACCAATTCAGTGATATATTACATACATTATTACATGCACATGTAATGCATTAAAACATGAGAGTTAATATGTTATGAAGAGTCAAAATAAACGATGTACCTTGTCGTGTGTGGATATGTCTTAATTATACTACCAATAAGTGTCCTCTTTCCATGAAATTGAATTAGTACCATTATTGATGAAGGTTATGTGTTTTTTCTAAGAAAAAGTATAATAGTTCACACAAATTCTTCATGAATACATCACATCACTTATAAAAAGTATTTAAGACGTGTAGCAAGGGCCGGCTCAACCCTTTTGGAGGCCTAAAACGAAACGAGAATTCGAGTCATTTTTTAATTTTTAGTATTACAAGACAAAACAACTAACCACGAATATGTTTGTCTTTTTATATAATTTAATGGTCACTTTTATCAATTAGTATGCTTTTTGTCTAACTTTAGTCTAAATTGAAGGCATTCAAATGGGGCATAAAGCCCTAGCTTGCCTTTACTCCCCGGCCCTAAATATGACCATGTGTGTAGCTATTTACATGGCCAACCAGTTAGGCTTATAAAATAAGTGAGAGTCCATATGCCTACAAAAAATCAAAAGCCTATTTTATCTGAAAATAATATAGGCTAGTTTAACTCATGATTTACCAGAGTTTTATCATGTGTAAGGTCTATTTATACAACATCTCTCTCGTTGTAATAAACGCATACAAATCTCTATGGTATCAAAGCCATTAGACTTGATGCATTTTTAATTTCACTCGATTATTGCACGGTCTCTATTTTTTCCCAATTGACATTGTATATTCTAGCACCATCGAATCTCTTTTGCGCTCTTAGAACCCAAACCACACCAACACCCATGTCTTCGTTGTGTTCGGATTTCATTTCTAAACAACTTTTTAATGTAACGGGCCCTAAGACTTCATAGTACAAAGTCTTTGAACACTTGCAAACAAATGAAATACTATGGTTGTATTTAATGATCCAAAACCATCCAAAAGACAACACATATCCATATCATAACATGTGATCAAGCATCCCATCATCTATTGTTTTATCGCGTACTGAATACGAATAAAAATAAAATTATAAACGCCAAGAAAAGTTACACTAACATGAGAAATGGGAATGGCCCCTAGCCCTTATGACTCTTGTAATATCTTTATCAATCTTGACCCTACCCTCACAAATAACATTACATATTCAATACAATTGGATGATGGTAGAACCAAAGCCATGGTATATGTAGCCTTTACTTTTGTTGGTGCCTTTATTTGGCTTCTTACTCCAAATGGTAATTTTTTTCAGAAGTCCTTGGCTCAATATTTTCAACCAAAAGATTTGATGATTAAGTACAATTATTTTGATTTTATCTTCTTGATATAAAAATAATGTTAATAAAAAAATATATAACTTTCTTAGTTATATTTCATGTTTTATAGATGTAATGCGTTTTTCAAATCCTTTTTAAATAATAACTATGAGTGGTAATTGTGTCAGGTTGATGGGTTAGGCTAATGATTTCAAACAACGACCTCGTATTCATGTCAAAGATATCAATTAAACTTGATCCCTACTAACTTAAAACCGTGTTTTCTAATCATGATTCGTGTAATACATATTTTTATATTTTGAACTATAACCTAATCTATTCATGAGTTCTATTAATGCTACAGCGAGGAGACTCGAACCCCCGGCCTCCAATTTGTTGTGGTTGTGATTGTTGTGTGTGTGAGAGGGGGGGGGGGGGGGGCTCATGACACACCAATATACTATTGGACCAAATGTCCTTTGCTATGTAATACATTTAGTTAAATGAGTTAAAAGGCCCGTAAAACAATTAGCGAGTTGTAAGGGGCTGTAACCATGTTCTAAACGGCTTAAATGATTTATAACCTGGTTGACAAGTTGTAATGTTTCTAATAAATTTTTCAATGACTCGTAAAGTATGAAATGTATATTTTTAATTCTAATTTTGAACGGATTGACAGGGTTAACACGTGAATTAAATAAGCGATTAACATAAACACAACATATTTAATAAGCTAGCTAAAACTCAAAATGATAACGCAAACCCTAATTTTTATGACGTGTACATATCGTGGCAGAAAATGTCATGACGAAAAATGTCACGTCTACCAATTTAAAAACAATTAAAGAAAACATAAAATGGTATTGTTGTTTCCCATCTTTCTACTCCATTACAATAAGTAGTTGTAAGTTTATAAACAGAATCACCCACCAGTCTTACTTATACTTCATCCAAACACTTAGAAAAAATATACCAAAACTAAATCATTTAAACATTTCAAAATGGGAAGATCACCATGCTGTGATAAGGTGGGATTAAAGAAAGGACCATGGACTCCTGATGAAGATCAGAAGCTCATGGCTTATATTCAAGAACATGGTCATGGCAGCTGGAGAGCTTTGCCTTCTAAGGCTGGTATAAGTATATATAGGTCTTGTTATATTTTACAAATATTATTAATACTGTTACATATTAAAATTGTGTTCATGACGCATAGGGTTGCAAAGATGCGGGAAGAGTTGCAGGTTAAGATGGATAAATTATCTTAGACCGGATATTAAGAGAGGAAAATTTAGTCTTCAAGAAGAACAGACCATTATTCAGCTTCATGCTCTCTTGGGTAACAGGTATATTATATTTTACATTCATATGTTTATTTGTTTTTTTTTATATATAATTTATTTCCATTTTTAAGGTTTATTTTACACTTTAAGACATGTTTTCCTTTTTAATTCAAGTATATTAATTGCATTTAATTAGAATTTATTTCCAAACTTTCAGGGATGATTATTATTCCAAAAGAGTTTTATTTTCATTATATTTCAATTTTCAACCATTATTTTTATGTTTATTCCATGCATCTATCAAAATGTTAAATTTGATTATGTAGTTCAAACAATTTTTTTTTTCTAAATTAGGTTTCCAAAAGTTCTTACTTTTGTCTCAAATTGATTCATGAAATTCACAGTAAATAAGAATTGAGATTAACTCCAACCAAAATGCATGTTGTCTAATTGAGAAATTTCAAACTTTTCATTTAAAATTGACCAAAATAAATAATAATAATAATAATAATAATAATAAACCACATAAGCTTTTTTCTACTCTTTGCTCTTCACTTCGAGACCAAGAAAAGTAACATGATTTTGACTTTGTCGCTAAGACCATGTGTAGTGGACATTAATCAACTGTGATGTCACCAAAATTGGGCGCTTCACACCATTACTCACTACACAATTTGGAGCACCATTGGCTTGGGCACTAGTAGGTTGGTGGGTATGAGCTCAACAGAGGTGGCACCGTTTGCAAACCAACCAATCATATATTTTTTTCCTTTGTTTTCTTATACTTAATGCTTAGTTAAAACCACTAAACAACTGTTAAAGGGTGGCTCAGTAAATGTCTATCGGCCTACGTGACAATGACGTGAAAACTACATTTGTTAATTAAGCTCTCCACTACAAATGGTCTAACGTGGTAAATCACTTATCTTTAACATCAAACAAAATTGTTTCTATAACAACAAAATATTTTATTTAAATAAAATCGGCTAGTAAAAAAACAGATAGAACGAGACAAAATCACAAACCGAGCCAGAAAATCGACCATCAATTAAATACAAATGACATTCAAAATTGTTTTGTAAAATAAGTTATCCATGTATATTTGAAGTTTATATCTTTCTTTTTTAAATGTAAAAGGCTTATAATGCAACTCAGTACATAAATGGATCATTTTTTTTATGATAAACTCATGTGGTTTTACAAGATGACATATAGAGAAGCCAGATGATGGAATTTTGATCTTGCAATTATGCTTGATGATACCTAGGATTATTATTTGCTTTGAGTTTAACTTCGTTTTCTACATGTCTTTTCTTTTGTAATCATGTTTTTTTATTGTTTTGTTTTGTCTTATTTAAAAGATGGTCGGCCATAGCTACTCATTTATCAAAGAGAACAGACAACGAAATAAAGAATTACTGGAATACCCATCTTAAAAAAGGCTGATTAAGATGGGAATTGATCCAATGAGCCACAAGCCGAAAAATGATACTCTGTCTAATGACGGTTACATTAACGTTGCAACCAATTTGAGCCACATGGCTCAGTGGGAGAGTGCTAGGCTCGAGGCTGAAGCTAGATTGGTGAAGCAATCTAAGATACGCGCAATGAACCTGAATCCACTCCCAGTTAAGTTGAACGCAAGTGTATGCTCAACAAACTCAACAAATGAGGCGTCTTTCGGTTATCTTGATACAGATAACGAGATTGCATGTAAAGAATGTGTTGACGTTTGGAAATACAAAAATATTGAGAGTGAAATAGAGAAGTTGAATGACTTGACCATACCGACCATAGATAACACATGGTCGGCTCAACCATTGGAAGCAAGCAACAATAACGACGATCATGTGTCAAATAACGATTTCTTGGAGTGTTTTACTGATCTTTTGTTATGCGGTTCAAACATTGATGGTTGTTGCGGTTATATTAAAGACGGCAATTCAGATGTGGCTAGCGTATGTGATGAAAAGGATCCTTACGATGACGACAACAAGAATCATTGAGGACAACATTCTTAATCTATAATTCTCTTATGTTTTAGGAATACATATCTATGATTGTATTAATCTTTTTTTGTTTTCCATATCATAAGTTTGATTGACCATATATATGGTTAATTAGATTGGATATATTTAAGTCTACCCATTGTAATTAATAAACATGCATATTTATATTTGTAGGAGTTACTATATCTTATATAATATTTTTATAAAATAATAAGAGTACACCGTGAAAATTGATTTTTTAACGACCAATGAAATTTAATTAAAAAACCACCACCAAAAACCGGCTAGTGTCCACTAGCCACAACAACACAACCACTGTCCAGTGCCCACAGTACAAAAAATGAAAAAACAAACACCGACTACACACAAAACGCACTCCACTCCTCCTAAGACAAACCCAAGGACTTTAACGTCCCCGACAATGTTAGCTAGATGAGCCGCTTTGTCATTCAACACCTTTGCCAATTTATTCATTTTAAATAGTTTGTATAACTATTTTAACTTTACTTATACTAAAACTAAAAAAATTGCATATTTACCCATTTTAATTAGCTTATTTGTGTGCGCTTTTACTTGTTTCTTACGTTTTTTATTTTGAGTGAAATGCGGTTTTCGTCTCTGTGGTTTATCCAAATATGCGGTTTTAGTCCAATAGTTTCAAATTTGCAATTTTGTTTCTGTGGTTTCATTTTACTTGCAACTAAACCCGAATTCACTAATCTCGTTAAGTCTGGTCGTTAAAAGCCATCAACGTGCCCTTCACGTGAGGGGTAGTTTTGTCCTTTTTTTCCCAACTACACCCCAACCCCTCACATGAGGGGCTTGCAAATTAGGACTGCGGTTTATTTGGGGTGAAAAAAGACAGGGGTGTTGATGGGTTTAACGACCAGACTTAACAAGGTTAATGAATTCGGATTTAATTGCAAGTGAAATGAAACCACATGGACGAAAATAGCAAACTTGTAACTATTTGACTAAAACCGAAGATTTAGACAAACACCGGGATGAAAACCGCAGCTTACTCTTCTTTGTCTTTTGTTCTTTTTGCGTTTCGCTAAAACTTAAAAAAAAATACATATTTACCCATTTAAATATGCAAAATATGCCATTGAATTTGTTTGGCTGAGTAAATATGCAATTAAGAAGGGTTTAGAAACGGAAATATACAATTGTCCCTAGTCTTTAAATAGGTTTATGTTCTTGATTTAGTTTTCGCATCTCTCTTAGGTTACAATTTGATGATAATGAAAGAGTTGCACAAATTTGTGAAAGCCAGTGTTCATGATTGTTTGTATACGGGTTTGCCGCTCTTAAGTTTAACATTATCTAATCCGATCCCCCCCCCCAATCATTCGATCATCGAATATTAACAAAAGTGGTTAAAGAAAGTTTATGGTTTTCTCGCTTCTGCTTTTTCTTTCCAAAATTCGTTGGCTGTTGTTATTAATGAAGAACGAATAATTACATAAGATAAACCGAGAGATATCAAACAACCATGTGTTTAGAACCAAATTATAGCAATTCTAGTCTCGGCTAGATGGCAAAGGCTCTTTTCTTTTCAGGAGAAGACAATGGTTCAAATCCTGACATGTGTAGATTATTACTTGGTGCAGTATTGACGCAAAAAGTAGATGGGTGTGTGAGTCTTCGTTATAAAAAAGAGACTATAAATGCTTGTCGTTTTCGTAACTAAAAGGTAATGGCACAGACTTGAAAGCTCGATATTTTCCAACGTTATTCAAATGCTCATTCTCCAACCTGCATTTTCCATACATTTTTCTTAGTTTCCATACGTTTTTCTTAGTTAACAGCAAAGCGTCACAAAAAGTTAGAATTTTGTCGCTAACACCAACCTGAAAAAGTTCCATATACCGCGTCGAATGATCTCCAAACTGGAGATCAAAGCAATTAACGCCGTTCGATGCAAAAACGGAGCTTCATGAAAATCAAATACTGTTTGCATCCAAGCTAGTCTTAGTATTACATTCACTACCTAAAAAAACCAGTCACAAAAGGCAAGTATCACTAAGTATTTTCAGTCGCAAAGAGATGAAGTGTCGCGAAAGCTAAATACCATCGCGATGAAGTAGATTGATCTATGTGGCAAAAGGAGCTTGTCTCTTAACCACGGGTTCTCGGAGTTTTTACGTAGAAGTCCCCAGTCGCAAACTAAATCCCAATACGTGTTGTAAACTGTAGCGACGACTGAAGTGGATGCAGCGACCATTTTCAAGGTGAATCCTTTCTTTTGAGCATAAAAGGTTCTCGCGATAACCGCAGCAATTGTTGATAAGTACTTCGCCCCGTTCACTGCTTGACTCGAGTCTTCCCCATCAAATAGACGTCGTAAGCACTGAAAGAACATTAAATGACGGATTAGAGTTTTGTGGAAGTGTCTTGATTGGATTTGATTGTTTGTATGTAAATACTTTCGCTACTAGAAAACTGTTTATTTGTGACGGTCATGGTCATTCGGTTGCAAGTATTTTTTTGCGACAAATTTGCGTTAGAAGGCGTGGTAACAAAAATGCTTGTGGATTATTTTGCAACTAGTGATTTTGCGACATATAGCGGCTGACATTTGATTTTTGAATCATACGACAAATTTGCAACCGCAACTCGTTTGTACCTATGTTTATGACCGATTTGTGACAACTCTTACCCGTCGCAAATTCGCAACTAGTTTACACAACTTTTAGTCAGTGATGCTTCAGTCACATATTTGTGACTGATTTGAACCGTTGTTTGTGTAGCCAATTTGTGATGACTCCTAAAGAGTTGCAATTTTACAACTGATTTACGACGGACAGGTGGAGTCGATAAATTTGCGACCTCATTATGCCACAAATACCTAGTTGTACAATGGTATAATCATGCCAGACCGCCAATACGAGTTAATTCATATAGGATTTGCGAAATAATTTCTCTTTTATCAAGTTATACCTGTAGACATCGAATATAATACGGGATAATAGCGATGGCTAACGAAATACTGTCGTAAATGCTACTTCCTCGACACTCAACAGAATCTCTTTTCTTGTAGTTTCCCCAACCATAATAACATATATAAAACTCCAAATTCCTGAATAGTTGAATCTATAAACATGAAAAAAAAATTAATATGTTTGCGACGACAAGGTACCGGTCACTAATTATGCAATATTCGGATTCTTACCTGACTAGTTAGCTGATCAGCCAGGAAAAAATCAGGCAGAGTAACCTTATAAAAAGGAACACAAATACAATGCCATATACACGTAATCAAAAAGTAACGATTAGCGCGATAAATGATGTCAAATGGGCAAAACGCGATCAAAAGTACAATCTGCAAAGCACAGGTAACAACTATAATTAACATAAGTTATCGGTACAAATGTATAATGAAATGCAAGACGGCGAAAGAGTAATTTCTTACAATGACTAAGCAAAGAGGAATTAATTCAGTTATAGCTCTTGAGTTTTTAACATGTTGGTCTATGTCCATTTCAAGATTTGAAAGAACGGCTGCGAGAGTGAGCACTGATAGACCTGAACTGACGAGTAATATTTCGCGATAACCTAATTCGGTGTTCGGTTTGAACCCGAAAATAAAGGCGTAATTGACACGATAACGCTTCCAAAAGTATATGTTACCCGCGTACATTAGAAAATGTAACACGAGGTATCCAAACACGCTGTATAATGGAAACACGTTAGTCATGTATTGATCTCGGCCTTTGCTATTGTTGAGAAGTTTTCTAATGTGTATCATTAGGATTATTGCTGCGACAAGCGCTAATGATAATCCCACAAAACAGCCTGCAACGAGATATATTGTTACAAAATTTGACCGAAAATGTGCCATAATAAGTAGTGATTAGATGTGGATGCAGTTTAGCGACAAAAAAGATAAATTCCTAACATGTACCAGTAAAAAATGTAACTCTATGCGTGTCTGTTTTGGCTTTTTGTCGTAAGGTTTTCATTCCTAGTCCGCGATTCCCGTTGCAAAAGTGTTCGAAGAAGACTGCTTCAACGCTCGCCTCAAGCTTAGCAACCTGCGAAAACGACTTATTCAATATTCTGTTGCTAATTTAATAAACACATAAGAAACTAGCAAAAATGTAATAGATACCTCATCAGATTGGTTCAAGTAAGATTTTTCAACCATCTCTAAATAAGCTTTTGATGCATTTCTAGACGTACTCTGTAGCGACAGATTACAAGTGTCATATATCTAACGCGGATATAATACCAGCTAACTTTTATATTCGAGAATCAAGAATACTAAACCTTATCATACTTCTTCATGATCTTGGAGAAAGCCAGTTGATTCAAAAACCTGTATAAAGAAACATTCATTAAAAACAGTGAAGAAAAAGTGTCACTAAAACTATGTTGGAAAACTGTCGCTAACAAAAATTTTTCGGTAAATACATACGAGTAACTTTTCAGATGACGAAGCTTTTGGTGGAACTCGATAAAAGCCTGCTTTAACTTTTGTTCCGCATCTCGGATTTCCTTTCTACTGAACGACAAGCCTAATTTTGAACTGCCGAAAGCAGTTTTTAGCGACGACACAGGGGTTTCTGGCATAACATTTATCTTTACTTGATTTAACATATCCACTGAAACCAATTCTTGTTCCTTAACTATGCGGTCACTTTCCGTTCGATGTATACTGCTTTCTTCGCAGCGCATTTTAGATTCTTGAATCACATCTAGTGTAAAAGAAAACCAAAATCATCAATTTAGCCGCTTTATTAACAATTTAAATTTAAGCTTTTAGACCAATCATTTTGCGCTAACATGGCGCAAGATGATGCAATAGTGCACTAGCATAGCAAAAGAACACAAATGGGCGCTGACTTGGCGCACAATTTAACAAAAAGGTACATTCGCCGTCCTTCACCGACCGGTCTCATAGTCAACGTGAGGGTGATAAATCACGTGTCTCAGAGTAAATCGGGTAATGCCAGGGTTTGATATCTGACTCTCCACAATAAATGCTTATACTTGACAAATAGGTGTATATTTATGAGTAGTCTATGATGTTAAAAACAATTGTTGTCATTTTTTGGTCTATTTTGCTAAAAAGAAAACTCAACAAAACACATCAGCAAAAGATTAAAAAAAGATACACTAAACATATAATGTCGCTATTCTGTCACTAATACCTGTGAACCGTGAAGAAAATATACGCGACGAACCACAATAATCCGGATCTTCCACTTTAATCCGAAGCGCGATAAGAGTATTCATCTGTTTACTCAACTCTTCGGCTTCATTCACCATCTCGCCCACCTTCGATTTATAAAACCCGATCACTTTATTAAACTCGACATCAAGTCGTTTAAAGAACTCGAGCTCAGACTCACCCGCATCCTCAGATGTCTGGAGGAAAACCGTCTGGTGGGTTTGGTTTTCCTCCGACGTCTGCATTGCACTAACTAGGATCACTTCATCGTCTTGATCTTTGTTAACCGAATGGCGCTTTGATAAGCCGGCCAAGGCTCGGTTTAGCGACACCTTTCGTATCCGAGACGACCGCTTTGTTGGTAGTGGTTGGTTTGCTTCATAGCCTGTGGTGGATTCATGTTGTTGTAGTTTTCTGAAGATTAAGATTTCTTTGATTAATATCTTGAGGTGGTTGTAGTTCATGTATGCTGCTTGCCATTCTGGCACCATTTGTGAAGCAAATTCTTTTCCAAACTTCATTGTGTTGTGTTGTGTTTTGTTTTGTTTTCTAAGTGGTAAAGATTAATGGGAATATTAAGGAGACTTTTATACTTGCTTTGATGTTATGTATGTGAGGATTCATCTTTTATCTCTATAACTACACTAATAAATACTATATTTTCTCTTATTTTAACTAAATAATATATTTTTATACTTTTATTATTATATTTTACACTCTCCTACAACTACTCTCAAAAAACATTAAAAAAATTATGGTATATTGGTTTTTACTAATCTCAACTATCGCATTTTGGTCGTTGTCGGTCCCAACTAACGAATTGGCTGCTGACGGTCCCAGCTTTTAACGTATTTGTTCCCAACGGTCCGCAACTAACGAAAATCCTAATGCCGTTTGTTGCAGGTCGCTGGAAAAACGTTTTTAGCCGGAAAACTCAACATTTTTGTCCCAACCATCTTTGTAACTTTGTATCGGACCTTTAGGAACATTTTTCTAGTAAAAGCCCCAATTATTGAGATTATCAGAACCCTAGAACCATCATTGTAAACGGTTGGTGGTGCTCAAGTGGTGGTGGTTGGTTGGTGGTGATGACGGTGTTCGGGTGGTGTTTTCTGGGAAAAAAATGTGACTTTTTCAACCAAAAACGTTTTTCCAACGACCTGCAACTAACGGTGTTAGGATTCCGTTAGTCACAGACCATAGGGAACAATACGATAAAAGTTGGGACCGTCAGCAGCCAATTTGTTAGTTGGGACCGACAACGATCGAAAGAAGTTGGGACTAATAAAAACCAATATACCAAAAATTATAGATGAGAAATAGTGTTTCTCCAGATTTATTCATAAACAAAAGTTTTCTATCCTATCCATTTACAGCTACTCTATATTATACAGAGGACGAACTCACAATAATATCTAGGATCTTATGTTCTCACATTCAAAACTTGAATCAAGTAGGCTTTCTCACAGTGATTAGTTTCCTCTTTGATGGTGAGTCAGGTTTAAAGTGTCAAAATCAATATTTTTTCGTCTCAGAAAATCTGAATCGGGTATTTTGGTTGTTCCAAACTCTCTTAAGAAAGTGTAATTTGGGGTAGAAGATGAATACAAATCTGATAAGGTGTTTTTTTTTAAATTAAGATTTATGTATTCTTTTCGATTATGCCAAACGATGGAATCCGTCAAGCAAGGTGTACTACTTAGGAACATTATCTAATAAATAAATTATCGATTTTATTATAAAAAAGGGATTAAAAAATTTATTGTTTGTTGGATGTTATTTACAAAGAGCATATATATGTTGCCTAGAATTCTTCATCCCAAGATGTATAATGTTTTGTCTTTCTTCAAATTGTTTTTAAGTTTTTATTGATGGGATAATATTATTCATGATTAGATATGTAAAAGAAACTTATGAAAAGAATTAAATCTACCAAACCACTCCTACATGAAGCAGAAATTCATATAACGTCACGAGTCAACAAGAAAGGATATCAAGAAGGTGTTGGATTTTCTCCAAGCTCGATGAAATTATACAAAGGTTAACTAGATTTGGAGCACAAAATAACAACCGATATCATGTATGCATGTATTATATTGCACATCACGATTTAGAAAATTAAATACACGCAATAATTGTCTGGTCGGATGATGAGAATGAAGAAATTGAACCATCAGAACATGGACTGGCAATAAATTTCGAAACGCTTGACTAGTTTCAATAACAAGGAGTTCATGAAACACATCGAGATGATTTAATTAGTCTAATAATTGTGGCATATCGAATAGCGCTTTAGTTTATCTAACGTTTTTAGTTTTCTATTTAGTTTTTAATTATTGTCAATAATTTAAATATATTCGAAAAATTAAAATTTGAAATATTAAAAAAGTAATACGAATTATTTAAATTAATATAAAAGTACGTAGATGATGACCAATGACGGATCCAGGATTTTTTTCCAGTGGGATCCCAGTTTTTTCGGGTTTACAAAATTTTCGGGTCGGTCGTTATTCGGGTCAGGTCAATGCGAGGAACATAATAAAACACAGAAATATGGTGTCATTGGAAACGAGTAAGTAGAAAGAATCTAGATTAGAAACCAGATAGAACATACACTTTTAATTCATTTTTATTCATATCCGAAAAACATAAACGTAAGTTATATATATGGTCTTACATAAATGACCAAAATATGAAAAACGAACTCTAACACAAATAACTGATTAATTATAAAGAATATCATCCATGTTGTCATTATATATGTTGCGTGGTGATAATGGCTATATGGGAGAAAGTCAGAAACTAATGAAAAACACAAATACCCTAACTAAATAACTAATATTGACTTGGATATTAAAAAAACAGCAAAAACCGAGTATGGTGAGGCTTGAACCTGCAACCTTTCAAAGAAAAAACAAGGGATTTTCCACTAGACCAGTTCGGTCTTAAAAATATGGGTTCCAAGTATTAATTTTTCTGGAGTCCTTACAAAACTTAATATACCGCCTCTAAGTAATTTTAAAAAAGTATTAGTGTACCGGGACTCTAATCGGACCCATATGGGTCCGTCCGTGATGATGACGTGACGATTGGTGAATAATTGGTGTAGTAGAATAAATGAGTGTTTTTTATTAAAGTTTCAAGGAAGATTTTAAATTTAATAAATGTTCACTTTAAAATATTTTTGCTTATTTTAAATATAAATACTTGATATCCAAACAATTAATTTTCTTAACAAGTATATATGTTTTAAATTCAGGTCGTTAATCCTAGGCAACCATAATAACCGATTATCCCATAGCCATGCATTTCATAATTAATCTAGGGTTCTTATTTTCATCTTTTCCCAAATTAAACCAACAATGTATAATAATAGATCATCAATAACCATAACAATGATGGTAACATTCATATTGGTTCGATTTGGACAAGTTAATTATTTGAATTTGGTGCATGCATGGATTTATTATTAGTTTCTTTCTCTTAATAAATTTTTGGGTAGAACCTAAATATGAAGCTTTTGTATATGTATTTGTTCTTGAGTTTGATGGATTTTGAGAATTGATTTTTTTAATGTGAATTAGGGTTGTTCACGAGCTGAACCGAGCCAATGGGAGCTCAAGCTCGAGCTCGAACTTAAATGAGCCGCTTCAGCTCATTTATTTTATCGAGCTGAAAAATCAAGCTTAAGCTTGGCTCGTTAAAAGCTTGAGTTGGTTCATCAGCTCGTTATTTTTATTTCAAATATTGATATATGAGACAATGAAAAATAACAAACTTTTAACACAAAATTTATAAACAATGGAATTTATAATATTGTATATATTAATTTTTTTTTTTAAATTAACGATCGAGTGGGCATATTACATGTATTATTTTTTATTTTCACATTTTTGTATGTTATTACACACACACACACACTAAAACTTGGGGTTTAATCTAACCGTTTAGAAACGAGCTTTTGTCGAGCCGAGCTTTTTTTTGAGCGAGCCATGAACTTTTTGAACAGCTCTTATAATGTACGATGATCGCAGGTAACTTCACCTCTTGGGAATAATTATCACTATGCTGACCGGAAAGAGTCAGGCAATTTTGCATTCACCGCGGGTGAGGCTGGTGATTACATGGCTTGTTTTTGGGCAGCTAAACAATCTCCTGATAAATCTTTGTCGATTGATTTCGAGTGGAAGTCGGGTCTGGCTGCAAAAGACTGGTCTAAAGTGGCTAAAAAAGGACAAGTTGAAGTAAGTTAATTATTCATCCATTTGAAAGTATTAATCACTATTACATTGTATAATCAGCATGAATTTGTTTGTGATAGATGATGGAATTGGAGTTGAAGAAACTATATGATTCGGTTACTACGGTTCATGAAGAAATGTTTAATCTTCGAGCAAGGTAAGCATTAGAATCGAAGTCATATTATGAGGTTTTAACATGTTCTTGAAGCTAATTTATGTTTGTGTTGTTAGGGAGGAAATGGTGCAACATCTAATAAGATTGACGAATGCGAAGATGGCGACATTTAGTTTTTTCTCCCTTATAGTTTGTTTATCAGTGGCTGCTTTGCAACTATGGCATTTGAAAGCTTTTTTCCAAAGGAGGAAGCTCATTTAGTTCTTTCTCTCAACATTATATAGAGGAATTACTGAATGTTGTAATGTTTAGTTTCATATAGTTTTGTAGTTTTATATGTATATAATATATATCATTTAAGATATTTAAAACACACTTCTCATCCTTTACTATCTCATTCAAATGTCTTTTTGTGTATGTTCTTTTGTATAAGTAAATGGGTATCGTACCATTTTCGCTTAAAACGAATCAGTTCAATGTGATTATCTTCCATGAACTATTGTAATGAGAAGATTATATTCCATTCATATATATATCATGTTTCTTCAAGTCCAAATATGAATTCTTAAAAACAACAAAATGTAGATAAATTTGACCTAAAATGACAATTAGTGAATTTGATAAATTGATAGGTCTAATTGACCAATAATGGTTTTAAATGACCATACTATTCTTACATGATTTGAAATGAAAAGTTAGTATAGAGAGTGATCCAGCTTGATTAGGTGAATATTAAAACTAGTGGGTCGGGTCGGGCCGGGTGACTTTGAAAATGGACATGAATCAAACTGATTCAGAACATTTGGATTGGTTATGTAATTAGTGGAGGTCATTAATGAGTTGAGTCGCTAAAAAAGAAAAGGTTATAACCGAGTCAGCTTAGCTTGGCTCGGTTATAACCATGCCAGCTCAGTCTGGCGTGGTATTAAAAAAATAGCTTTGTATAGGAATGAGTGTTTTCAAACTGGTATCGCTACCGAATTCGAAACAGATTTGGTACCGTCGGTACCAAGTTTTGAGTTTTCAGTACAGGTATTTCCCGAATTTTGCATGAAATACCGGTATGGTACCAAATATTTCCAATTTTCGGGATCGTTTTCGGTACCATCCCGAGAGCTCAGTATAAAGCATAACAATCTCCAAAAATAGTAGAACAATGTCTAATGATGAACATTTGTACAAATAATTTGCCAGTTGCAACTTGAACATCTTTAGTTCAAAGTAACACAATGTATGCAACAGTCTCTATCTACAACAACAAAAAAAACCCTTTTTAACAGTTTCCAACAATCTAAGTATACAGTTACAGAAAACCTAAGACTATAACCGCCGGTATCATTTCAAAATTTGAAACTCAAGACCCGCCTGAAGAAACCGATGGCTGCTCGGTTTCATCATCCGGGAAGACCTCAGTCTGCAAATTAGGTGCTATGTTTTTAACATGCAACCAAGTAAGCTGCCAAAAACTATCAGAACCAACTGCGTCACTCGGAACAAGAATCCCACTAGATTTCATCACAAGCAGACCGTTTTTTAAAAGCTCGGTAATCGTTTCATGAATTTTATCACTTTTTTTGCCTCGTAATTTCACCTTCATAAATCTCTCCATATGACTTAACACCCCTACCCATACTTTACCAAACGACCCGAGCCGTGATAGACTTGGGAGCGAATATAAAAACGTGTTGGATAAAAGCTTAAATGATAAAATTAGTGTACCTTCCAGGTTTCGATACTCTTTAAGCGAATTTTCTTGCACAATTTCTAGCAAGTCACTAACCAGTGTAAAAACCACCAGATCAAAACACTGTGACCACCACTCGTCTTGTAAATGAATCCCGTGTGAACCGGTCAAGCAACTTTGCAGCAACAAAACCGCATGGTTCCTGACTTCTTCACGCGGGTCCAGACACACTTTCTTTAATGCTTGAGCCAACCTGAGCCACATCTCACCAATGTCTTGATACAGTTTAATGGCGGCTTCAGCTTCTTCACCAACCGCTTCTTTAGTCTCGTGGGCCCACCTCACCAAACAAGCAGCCGAACCCGCCATTAAATCCAACGCCTTAATTGACCTTTTAACGTCTCCTACACGTGACTCGGCAAATTGTCGTGCCGCATTCACACATAACACAAAGTTTGCTGGCAACAAGTGGGCCCCGTCTGACATGATGAATTCTAATGTCTCAAATCCTGGATCGGAAGCTTCCGGATGACGGGCTGTGATGGAAAGAAGAGACGTCACGGTACGCCACCTAAGGTGGGATTTTAGTTGCCTCGCATTAGCCTTAACTAGACGCATAATTTCCCGAGTGATGTGTTCACAATAAGCATCCGCCACACGAGCATCGAGTTTTAGAATCAATTGAAGCGATTTAAGAAGCTCGTCAGTTAGATTTTCTTTATAAGGAAGAAGTCGTTTACAAATTCGAATAAGCCCAAAAACCGCTTTTTCAACTAGAGTACTCGGCATCACAGCTGACTGGACAATATGGGTTATGTACTCATAAACACCTTGCCAAAAAAGCATAATTCGGTCACGGTTATTAAGCGTGACTGTTATTAACAACTCGAGGCAAAAAACTGCACCTTCTTCGTTAGATTGACCCGCAGCTAAAATCAGGGCCCGGGCCAGATTCGAAAGAGACTCGGATTGAAGAAACGTGCTCTCGGTAAATATGGTATTCACATGACAACTTTTAATGGTTTCCAAAGCACGTTTATGAGCTTCAACCTGTTCTTGAGACGGTTGAGGGGCGGGTTTCTCTGTATCATAGTAAAGAAACTCACTGAATCGACCCATTAGGCCCGATAACTTTCGAGAATGGGTCGAAACTAGCACGGTGGGTGCCGAGGAGGGTAAAACTGGCTTTTCTGATTCAGATTCTGAAACTTGATCCACGTCATCAGCTGCATCAGTGGCTAAACGAGCTGGAAGAAGACCTAATTTGTGTAACCGTAAAATGCAATCCACAGTGTTTCTCCAACCCGAACGTATATAATCACCATACGTATTTGCAATTGTGAAAACCGCTACAGTTGACTTTCTAGCTTTAGTGTTTTGACCAAAGGCAAGAACCGATTGTTCAACCGACAGGGGTACCAAAAGGGATGTAAATTTAGAGAGAGAAACAAGCAACCCGTCTAACACATCATCAAGATGATAGCAACCCGCTATTTTAGCAATGTTTAAGAATCCATTTATACATGTTTGTAACACATCGTCTTGCTCTATATGATCCAAAACCACAGATAAAGCTGCAACAGTTGGGCCCGATAAAATAGCAAACATTTCTTTGTTAATTTGTTCTTGAGAATTGCAAATGATATATGGACGAGTATGTTTGGATCTGTGAATTAGCCCGGCCCAATTATCATGAATCATAGCTGGGGAATCAGACCCTTGTACAGGTGTCATCCGGATCTCATTCTCACATATCGAGTGGTAAAGCTCAGAAAGGTATTCGCGTGGGAGATCATCTCCACCGTTGATTCGACGGTTGTTACGGATGAAATCATCTTTGGTCATCTTTCTTTTGACCTGCAAGTTATGCTGATCTGTATTGAGTAATATTATTGAATAAGATAACAAAAGTGCAGCATCCTTATTGGCTAAAATATCTGGTGATTGTTGATAATATCTTTCAGAAAATGCCTCAACGAATCTTTGAATCTTCTGAGCTTCACCAGGTAATCTAAACGTTTGCAAGAACACACGCAACGCGATGTCGAGATTCATTTCATGAAAATCAAACGTTTTAGCAAATTCTTGAAGAACATCAACAAAAAATGGGTCATGATTCCCTAAATAATCACCAACAAGATTCTTATCTAACCCAATTGTGTATCTTAAGAAACACGCTACACTCACGGGATCAAGCGGGTCGGGTAAAATACGAATTCCTTGAAGAAATTGAAGACCTTTTTTACGATCGGAATTAAAATGATCCGCCCCAGCCATTTTTTTTTCACGTGTTTCATTTTACGAATATAAGGTACCCAATATTCAGAATTCTCATAGCTCTCACATTTCACCTCCCAAAAGGGCTGATCATCTTCAACATCTGATGTGGCAGAATCTAAAACTGGTCCTTCACTGCCCACTCGTTCAGACATGCCATTAATCATGGCAACTAATCCTTCAAGAGCAAGAACATGTATAGCAGATAACGGGGTGTTGACTGGAAATGCACTTTTTGACAACACGTTGACCAGGTCTTCAAAGATATTGCTACATGATATGTCACAATCATAATTCGCATACATTTCATAAATAAAAGCCGGCTGCCTGCAAAGATCAACAATAGTTTCCATGGCAACTTCTTGTTGTTGATATTTAGACCCATGTTTGTTTTTGCAATCGTCATAAGCACAGATTTAAAAAATGCTTCCAGTTGTAGTTTAAGCTTTACTCTTAGAAAATAATATAGATTTAACACAATGCTGCATACAGTTGAAAGGATCAGTGGGCTTGAGGACAAACCATATTGCATTAAGCTGCGAAATAGATCATTTTCAACCAATGATAGTAACTCGGGATGCTGGTCAAAACAGGCCCCACCTAACTCAATGGCTGAGTTAATTAAACCCAAGGAGAATAATGGAACATCTTCATCATATGATAAAGAACTAGACTTAGGACCCACTCCAACATTAGTAGCATTCAAAAGAGAACAAAGAAATTGGAAAATTTCCACCATACATGGAATCCCATATGCCTCTGTCATAACAATGTCGTTAGTTTGACCAGTTTGACCAGTGTCAAGTTGTTTACTATCACCCTGAAAAGAAGAGTAAATATATTTCACTATTTTTTCCAAAGAATCATAAAAGATAAAACTTTATTACCTGAGTTAAATGTTCTTCTATATGACCAACATTATGCAAATGTGAGAAAATACATCTGACTAACTCATGCATTGTCTGTCTTGCTATTCTTTGTAAAAGTTCACTTTTTGAGCTTGCCTGATGAACTATTTGGAAACACGTGTTCACCATGTCACATACATGCTGATTACTTAGCTTAACAGATGCCTCGTTCTTCAAGCAAGCTAGAAGAACTTGAAGTATCTTAACCAAAACTACTTCCTCAGACGCAGGATCTGTTACTTCAAACCGACAGCTTGTAACAGCATCGACAATTTGATATAACGCATCGGCTACATTAACAGTATTGAGATCCAGTACTTCTAGGGTTAAAAACTTGTATATTGAAGATAAAGCAACACCAGTAATTGGTGCACCAGTTTCATCAGACTGAATTACATCTAAAAAAGGCTGGAGATACATAACTGGATCCAAATCGTGCCATTGGTCTTGCCATAAGAAAACCTTACTCCTTATTTCTTTGAAAGATCTGATTAACGAGTGATCTAATTGATCTTCATCATCCATATGTTGAACTCCCCATCGCACATTTCTTCTCATGACAGATAAAACTGCACCAATTCCTGAATTTACCATAAATGCTGAAGAAATTCTATAAGGCCTGCATGGAGCATCTTTATCTTTTTCACCAATTTTGAATTGTTGGCTCGCGCACCCCATATTTTAAGGAGTTTAATGACTCAATGAGAATGTTGTTGATGAAGCATAGAGTTTACATCCAACTCTATATAGCAAAGAAGCAAATTCAATCTTGGGTGATAATAGCCACCTTCAAGGTAACATATGCACAATTAGAAAAGAATACATATATATTATATGTAATCAACTTCTGGGGAAATTGAATTAAGAATTAAAAGGGCAACCACGCGTATATATAATTTATGCATACTAATTTGCGTTCTGGTTTTATTTGCTTACTTCCAAGCTCTAATTTTGCGTGTGTTGGCAATAACATGAGTTAAACTTTGACCCGTGTTAACAAACAATCTAGCAGAGAGGATGCAATGTTAACTCGTTTACAATAAAATGAACCTCTCTGACCCCATGATATGTAAAGATTGGGTGATAATGGGATGAAAAATATTGGCAAATGAGTCAAACAAGTTGAAAGTTTTTGAATGAGTATCTTTGGTCAGATCATAGTTTGGATGTCCTACCTACAACCTAGTCTACTAACATTTTCATTGACGCGTACTTATCTATGTGCATTTATTTGTTCTCATATTGTATCTGTTTGTCATAAGCATAACCCTTATTTTGCAGTAGAATATAAATAAACCTTAGTTTAAAACAACATGAGGCACTC
The DNA here is from genome assembly GCF_021521415.1 of Bidens hawaiensis. Lineage (NCBI taxonomy): Eukaryota > Viridiplantae > Streptophyta > Magnoliopsida > Asterales > Asteraceae > Bidens > Bidens hawaiensis. The sequence goes on along the minus strand of NW_027492095.1, from coordinate 202,564 downwards.
ACATCATGTAGGTGAGGCGTGCGTCTATGTACAACCAAATAAGCTTTATTTACAACAAGAATCATCATCTCTCTCATTTGTTTTACATATAAGCCTGTTTATCAAGTAAAAGTTTCATAGTTTCTTCATCCCTTAGATAGTAATTACATATAAACCGCATATGGACCCTAATTTGACCAATTTTGACCCAAAACTACATGTGGCATGCCTTCATCTCTAATAGCCACCGCTAACGATGTATCTTAAACTATTCAACCTAATCTAACGAACAAAAGTTCTGAAAGCTCAAATTTCATACATTGTCTAATTGTCTCTTTCTTTGCATAACTTAAGTGTTCTTCTGCATATTACACTTACAATCTTACACTACCATATATAGAGCTTCATATCACTACTCTTCCTTAAAATAATTATAAGCTTGAAAACTATCAACATCACTCGAAAATTTTGGTACAAATAAGTTTAAACAAAAGCATACAACACCTCAAATCAGATAGCATTGAAACACCTAAAGTTCATATAAACATCACTCAAAAACTTTGGTACCTAATTAGTAATATAAGTTATTGAATAATTAGAGCAAAAACCTCTACATTCCGTTATAAATAAGTTCAAGCAAAAGCATACAACACTTCACAATTGCAACATAACACAGATCAGTGTTCAACAAATCATACGATTTACAGAATGCAGTTACATTACTAAATAAAATTATAAAACTAATCACACACTTAACTAATTAGGTTTTATCACAAATAATTGCATATAACATCAGAACACAATACATAACACAGATCCAACCTAATCAGAGTTCAACAAATTGTGCGCACAAAGCAGCATTCATCAATTATTCTCGAATAATTAAACTAAAAACCTCGAGATTACGTTATAAATAAGTTCAAACAAAAGCATACAACACCTCAAATCAGATAGCTACTTGAAAATTGCAACATAACACAGATCAGTGTTCATCCATTGACTTAATACGGTGATACGATTTACAGAATGCAGTTACATTACTAAATAAAACTAATCACACACTTAATTAATTAGGTTAAATCACAAATCACTGCAAATAACATCATAACACAGATCGGACCTAATCAGAGTTCAACAAATCGAATAAACAAAGCATAATTCATCAATTGAGTTAATACTGTGATTTAATTTGCAAAATGCGTAAGTTAGCAGCGTAGATCGGAGAAGATATACGAAATAGGTTACCGGATTTAGCCGCCGGAGGATACGGTGATGGATTCCGACGCCGGCGGTGAGCTCAGGTGATAATAATATTATTATTATGAAGAATTGTGATCGATCGATGTAATTAGGTTTTAGGTTTTGAATCAATTTAATTTGATTTGATTTGGGGGTTAATTGACGTAAATCGGAAATGAGGAGATGTGATTTGGGGGTTTGGATTTGTTTATTTTTCATTCTTTGCAAATCTTATATTTCAAATAAACTATTTAAAATATAATAAATAAAATAAATATTCTCATCATTGTTTCTAAGTGGCAGCAAAACGTTCCAGCTAAACTCTGAAGTCAGCGTTGGTCTGATTAAGACAATATAATCTGAGCAGAGTGGGGTTGCGGGACTATCCAAATTGGAGAGCGAAGGGCCTAGTCATAAAAAGAAAGTCGATTTTCTAAAAAAAAGTTATTTTTTTTATGCAAGTGCGCTTTCAAAAATGGTGTTGTCGTGATTCGAAAACACGGATTGTGAAGCGTTTTCCCCAATTTTCAGTTTTGTGCCGAATGAAATGCAACAAGACTTGAGTGTCAAGGACCATACTTGAGATGGGTGTGCTTAACTGGGAGGTTCGTTACATTATTGAATATATGTTATTGTTGATGGATAGAGGAATTTTGCGCTTTCTGTATGGTGTGTTTAAACAGCAAATCATATTTTCATATTGTTTGTGTATTGTTCTCGATTCTTTTTTCACTATTCACATTGATGTATACATCGATTTCAATGTCTCCGCCGATTTTGTTTGTGTGCATTTGTGTTCGTGAACACATTTATTTTCTTAATGAATGAACATGAACATAAATCTCGTTCGTTAAGTGTTCGTGAACACATTATTTCTTTAACAAACAAACATGAACAAGGCCTTGTTCATGTCCATTCGATTCATTTATAGCCCTAATTAAAGCTCGTGGACAAAATAGTATAGACCATAGTTAGGCCACTATAAACATAAATCAACTCAATTCTCATTTAAGTTAAAAAGGTGTCTTAATATTTAAACACACTTAGAAAATACAAAAACATATACTGATTTAATATAATTAGGACCCATTTTTTCTAGTCCTCCAAGCCCCCAAATTATCAGGGACGGCCTTGAATGAGAACCATTTAATACCACTTAACACAAAACTCAAAATACATATATATGCCAACACTCAACACAGAATAAAGCAAATTAACATACATGTGTGGCAAAGTAACATAGATATAATGATGACACACACCATGTCCTAGTTGTACGTTTCTTTGATCTCCCCCATGGCCCCATGCAAGCTTGGTGTTATACTTAAAGAATATTGTGCACAATGGAATCCAGTCAAAATATTATAATTAATATTTATGACATAATGTATAGTGTGGTGTGCGTAAAACCAAAAAACCGATATTAAACTAAAAACTTGAAAAAACCAAACTGAAAAAGGCCAATCGAAATAAAAACTGAATGCTTAGCTTGATGTTTTTGTAAAATCGAACTTACGGTTTGATTTTAGTTTCACATGTTATAATAATTTTAAAAATAAATGAACCAAACATCAAGATTTCATTCTTAACTTTTTTACTTTTAAGTGATTTATACAAAAATTAATAAATATGTTTCTTCAATAATTTTTCTCAACTTCATAATGATCAATTACTTAGTAATTAACAAGATGTTTTAGACCTAAATTCATTATATTGGGTTAAAAAAAGTTTCAGTCAAAAAAAATATTAAGCTCAAATGGCAAATCGAAATACCGAAACCAAAACAAAAAACACAAAACCGAAACCGAACGGTTTCAAAAATTCAAAATTCGAAGTTTCGGTTTTTATTTGGTTTTAGCCTCAAAAGCGCCTTAAACCGTACCGTACACACCCAACTCTAGATGACAAATTTAACCTTGAAGATTTTGAGAGAGAAAAAAAACTTTGGTTACTTTTCGTACATTGTGAAGTAAAATAAATTTTATAAATGATCAGTTAAAAAGAGAGAACACTATACCTCAACATTTGGAAGTGTATTCTGAATATGACACAATTCAAGTACAACATTTTTCATATCCATTCGTTGTGTGGAGAATCCATAGAGCATGATACTCCAATTTTGATTGTTGAAGCTAAACATTCTTCTATTTTCGTTACGTCTGATTCGCACACTCCTTGATAAATGTTTAGAATGTCATTGTTAATAACATCTGTTACATGGTCCGGCAAGCTCATAGAAGCAAATTTATGAAGGCTAACGCCTTCGTTAAATATATCGTCAGTTGGTTTTTTGCCGGTCATCACCTCTAGTAATAGTATTCCAAAACTATAGACATCTCCACTACTTGTCATATCACCCCCGAGTCCATACTCTGCAACTTAATTATAAGCAAATGTTTTAAAAAAAGTAAAAGTAAATATGAGAATCTAGTGGTGCATGAGTTTAACCTGGAGCAGCATAACCAATTGTTCCTCTAATACCGGTTGAGCTGTTTCGGTAAGAAGTTGTTTCAAGAAAGCGAGCTAAACCAAAGTCTCCAACATGAGCCACCAAATCATCATCGAGTAAAATGTTGCTAGGCTTTAAGTCACCATGAACAACAGTTGGCAGACAATGATTGTGAAGATAATCAAGTGTCGATGCAACATCGACAAGAATACTTATTATTTGAATAAAGTTCAACCTAGATACTCCTTCACTTGAATGCAACCAATTGTGTAAACTCCCTTTGGGCATGAACTCATATACCAAAGCTTTAAAATCATTTCCTTGAAAGTCAATGCTTGAACATGAGGTTATTATCCGCAATAAATTCCGGTGTCGAATTATTCGCCATGCTTCACACTCCCTCATAAAGCTACTTTGAGCTCCTCGATTTTGAAGACGTAGAACTTTCACCGCAACAAATTTGTGATCGTCTTCATCAAGGACTCCATTATAAACGGAACTGAAACCACCATTTCCAATTAAATTGGCTTCGGAGAAGCCATTAGTAGCCTTGAGAAGTTGACCATATGAAACTTTCAAGAATCGATCTCTCGATGATTGAGGTGGTTGGTTCTTGATTTTCTTCTTACACCAAGTATACGCTAAACATATTAATGTTAAAAGTGTGGATGTAATCAAAATGACTATTACAAACACCGGAAAACTTTTTTTATGTTTCTTTGTCTCCTTGCATTTGGGCAACCCAAGTTGAGAAAAGCCACCGCAAAGCCTATTATTATTCCCCAGAATAGAGAATGCACTTGCATTAGCGAACACTCCTAGCTTTGGTACTTCACCCTCAAAATCATTATATGATAGGTTTAAGTATTCAAGTGAGAACCGTTCTAAGAAATGAGGAATTTGGCCAGATAAATTGTTGTGCGAAATATCGAGTACCACCAATCCTTTTAAGGATTTTAATGATGCTGGTATCATACCTTGAAACAAGTTGCCTTTGAGGGACAACCTTTCAAGGCTACCACAACTTCCAAGGCTACTAGGAATGTTACCTGATAAATTATTGTAAGATAAATTCAAAGCACCCAACATCTTGAGGCCTCCGACCTCGTTAGGAAGTGAACCAAATAAGTTGTTTTGAGAAAGATCTAGCATAACGGACAAAGACGAAAGTTGAAAAAGTGGTACGGGTATTTTCCCTATAAGTTTATTGTCGTTAAGGTACAACTCTAATAGATTACGACAGTCACCGAGGTTTGATGGAATTATCCCTTCAAACATGTTTGAAGATAGAGAAAGTGTGATCAATGATGATAAGTTCCCAAAGGCATCAGGAACATACCCTGAAAGTTGGTTTTCAGGTATAATAAATTCTTGTAGATTTTGAAGCTTACCAATGGTTGATGGGATGTTTCCTCTAAAATTGTTATACCCTAAAGCCAAACCGATCAAGCCAACTAGATTACCAATTGATCTTGGGAGGTTCCCGTGCAAACGATTTGCATTAAAAGATAGATAACGGAGTTGATTCGAAAGATTACCGATTGATTCTGGGAGCACTCCTTGAAAATTGCAAAGATCAAGCTCGTAACTAACGCAGTGCAATTTTTCAAAGAATCAATAAATTTCATTTCATCGGCTTCTTTACTTCCATAGTTGTTATTTCCTAAATATATATGATTAATATTTCTTAGTTTTGCAAAATTGATCGTCAACTTTCCAGTAAACTCGTTATTGAGTGTTTCAAGAACTTTCAATGACGAACAATTAGATATCCATGATGGAAGAGGCCCGGTCAAATGGTTATCCCTTAATTGTAAGGTTTCCAAGTGAGATAGGGTTGCGCCTATAGACGGAGGAAGACTACCACTTAGTTCATTTTCGGCCAAGCTAAATGAAGTTAAGAGTGAAAGGTTATAAAGGGAACGAGGAATGGTTCCCGATAAGTTACAACTACCAGACTGAAAGACTCTTAAATTTTTCCACCGGCCTAAGGTGTCTAGAATGCTTCCACCGACCGGATTGTTGACAATAGAGAACACTTCCATTGATGTAATATTACCCAAGAATGGTGGGATTCCATTTCTTAAGTTATTAGTACCAAGTGAAAGAAAAGTAAGCTTAGAGAGGAAACTAATCTCTTTAGGTATGCTTCCAACTAGCTTGTTTCTTGAAAGATCAAGCACTTCAAGGTTAATACAACTAGACAAATTAGTTGGAATGACTTCGTTGAATTTGTTTAAACCAAGAGCAAGAATACGTAGACGCTTTAGATGACCGATTTCATGAGGGATGGCTCCTTGAAAGCTGTTGTTACCGAGAGACAATACACGAAGAAAGCTGAGGTTCCCTACATGAGGAGACAACGAGCCTTCTAGACCTCCCCATTCCAGACTTACGTGAGTCACTCTTCTATGTCGCTTCCCACATTTTACACCGCCCCAATCACAAAAATGAAGGGAAGAATTCCATGACGTTAGAGCTCCATATGGATCTCGAGTGATCATTGACTTGATCTCAAGCAAAGCGTGATGATCAGTCTCATTTCCATTATCATATGAAGCTGATACGGACGTGGAAGTTAAGAATATAAAAATAACATAAAAGAGGAAATGTGTTGGAGCGGAAGATGAGATTCGTCGTTCTGAGTTCATTTTTTGAAATAAAACCGAAAACAAGGATAAATTGTTGACCTTTTATCATTACAAAAACAGCAAATAGTGAGTCTCTTGCCAACCCACCTTCACCAACACAAACTTATTGAGTGTTATATATCTATTAAAATCAATCCTTTTTCTAAATATATAATCTTATTTTCTATATGAATTGGTGCTATATTGACTTAATTGGTTGTCTTGACTTGGTAGGCATTGAAGCATAGTTTTGATAATAAATCCCAGCAATGGTTAGTGGTGGGCATAATAATGAATTGACTTTAATTTCCAACAAGACTTGTGGACAAAATATTTCAACATGATGAAACACTAAATATTTCCAACAAGACTTGTAGGTATACAAGACTGAGTACTTACCGAGTAATCGCTACAAGGTATGGTGCTGAGACGACTTTATCTAATTTCGTTTAGTTACTTAGAATCGGTCAAAGGTGGTCAACATTAACCATAATCAGACCTACTCGGTCAACCTGGACCAATTTTGTCTTTAAAGAGTAACACATATTTCCCATGTCGGTTAAAAGTCAATCAAAAGTTGGTCAAAAGTCAGGCTAGGTTGCGCTAAGTCGGCTAGGATACCTTTTTATACGTGAACTATGCTTATTTTGACATATATGTAATACCAAAAAATTAATATTCTTTATATTTAAGGTACACCCAACTTCTCAGTCGACTTGAAATTAGGTAATTTAGATTGCAAGGGTGTCAAGAAGGTGAAAGTGTTAAGACTTAAGGATAATTGTTGAATCTTCATCATTGCAATAAGGGCAAATAGTGAGCCCATTGCCAACCCACCTTCACTTACACAAATTTATTGAATATATTATATACTAAAATCACCCTTTTTCTAAATAAATAATCTTATTTTTTTAATGAATGGTGAGCATTGGTGGTGCTATCTTGACTTAAGTGGTTGACTTGACTTTGGTAACAAAACATTGACGCAGAGATATGATGAGAGATCCCAGCAATGGTTGATGACAATTCTATTAGCACACATTGTGATTTTGATTTCCCGTTAGACATGCAGACTGTATTCATTAACGATGTCGCTTTTAACCTTTGGGCATACAGAGTGGTCGTTTTTAACCTTTGGGCATACAGAGTGGTCGACCACACCCCGCCCCTCTCACTAGCAAGGTTGCAAAAGACGCTAGACAGACCCTAGAAGACCTACTGGGGAGTTGAGAGTACTCGGACATAGTAAATATAAAGAAAATTAATTTTTGGACATTATATATTTGTCAAAATTATCTCACGTCAAAATGGTACTCTGGCTGACTTGGCGACTTTTGAATCACTTTTAACTAGCTTATAGAGAATCCTAGCCCGACTTTTAGAAATTCCAAGCCGACTAGCCTGACAGTTGACACCTAGCCCATCTCACCCAACTTTTGACCGACTTTGACCACCTTCGACTAATCCAGGCCACCTTTGACTCCAAGGACCGACTAGCCGGCCTTGGAATCCAACTTTTACAAAACTGGTCGCTTAGAGGTGCACATTCCGGTTAACCGATTCATTTTCTAACCGGTTAATTATTTGGCAGGAAATAATAGGTTAATCAGGTGGTGTTCCCGCTACTCCCACTGTCATTCTTCCCGATTTGCTCCCACTTCTCTCCATTTTCTTTGTTTCTTTCCCGCACCTCGGCAAATTCTCTCTCGAACCCGTGTTTTCCTCATCTTTACTAACAATATATAGTAATTATGCATATCATTCTTTGAAAAATTAAAACTCTACACTGAATTTAGTTGTGTAGGGTTACAACATACTCTTATTTTAAACCAAAACAAGTTAAAATGTTATTTTAAACCAAAACAACTAACATTACCGGGTTATAACCGAGCATACTCCTAACAAGTTAAAAAAAAACCGACCGTTTCACAACATCCGATAATAACAGTTTATAACAAAGAACCTGAAGTTAGGACTTTGGTATATACATTCATTTCAGGTTACAGCGCGCATTCTCATTCTAGAATGTTCAGAGGACACGAAGCTGAGCAAGAAACGCAGCGCAGAGTTCCAGAAACAGAAACTGAGGCCCGTTCACTCTTTGTAGATCAAGCAGATACTTTTCTTCACGGGTTTTATAAAGCTGCAAGAACACGCGTTCCGACGCTCGTTAACAAAGTTAATATGCGCAGAAATTGTTTTAATAATGGAAGAAACAATTATGTTACCTGGACTTCGAATTTGACGACATTTGGAGATGTCGTGATGATGTCAGCATGCTGTACTATGTTTGCTGACTCATCTCCGAAGTAATGACTACTTTGCATACCGTTATCGTTTGTTGGACCTTCTTTATGCATTGGGTCCCACCTGCATTTCATGTTGTAGTGGCCTATTTTCTTCCAACATACATTCAGTTCTTGTAACGCCTTTAAAACTTCGGTCATTATCTCACGAGGGTGGGCCCGCGACTGTTGAAATGAGCCATGAATATCATTAACGGTTAACCAACTATGGACCAAAGAACTATTAGCAGTTACTATCTTGTCAAGCATATAATAAAAAAGCAAATATAAAAAGGTTAACTGAACCTGAAGCCCGAGGGCCCATTTCCTCTCCACCTGGCCCATGTTTATTCCTTGATAATCTATGAATCCAGTTGAGCGTTGCGCGATAGGTGACGTGGCAGCCTCGTTTGGATAATTACGGTTGTACCCCTCCTGAATTGACAACAGTGCACAAAAATCAGTTTTAGGGGTGTAAAAAAGCCAAGCAGCTCGTGAGCTGCTCAAATCGAGCCGAGCTTAAGAGAGCCTGATGCCAATATATAAGCTTGTTTAATAAACGAGCCTAAGCACGAGCTTGTTTATTATTTCTTTTAAGCTTAAGTTGGCTCGCGACCCTAGAAGAGCCCATTATTTATATAACCTTTATATAATATACTAAATGTATTTATTTATATAATAATATATACTATATATAAATTTATGAACAAAATTACTAGATAATATACATTATGATAACACTGGGAAGGTTAACGTACAAATGAAATTAACGTGCTAAACGTGAGAATCAAGTAGAGTAATTATATATACAAGTAGAGTAATTATGTAATTACATTATAAAGTAATTATCATAGAGTAATTACATAATTACGCTACTTGTATATATAAAGAGTAATTACATAATTACTCTACTTGTATATATAATTACTCTACTTGATTCTCACGTTAATTTCATTTGTATTTGATCCAAACCCATGATAACACATAGATTTATAACTAAAATATATATAAAAGTAAATAAAAATGCATATTAATTAATTAAGAAATAATAAACAAGCCAAGCTTGAGTTTTACTTATCGAGCTTGAGTTGGCTATATAAAAATGTATAACATTTATATAAAATATTATATAGAAATTTATGAACAAGATTACTAGATAATATATATTATGATAACACATAGATTTATAACTAAAATATATATAAATAATAAATAAATATGTATATTAATTAATTAAAAAAATATACAAGCCAAGCTTGAGCTGTACTTATAGAGCTTGAGTTGGCTCGTGAGCTTAAACGAGCCACCTGTAATTTATATGGTTTTAATATAATATATTAAATATATATTTATATAAAAGTATGATAAAATAACTAAACAATATATATATTATGTTATATATAGAATTTATGATAAAAAAAAATACATAAGTATTAACTATAAATGGATATAAATTAGTTAACAAATAATAAACGAGCCGAGCTCGAGAAACTACTTACAAACCGAGCTTGAGCTTAAAAAATATAGCTCAAAACGAACTGAGCTCCAGCTCAAAACGAGCCAGCTCGTTTGCTCCGCTAACTGAAACCTAAAAAGAAAAAAAGAATAAATCAAGAGTCAAATTATTGAACTAACCACAGGTTTCTGGAACTCGGCTCCAAGGTAACTCTTCGAGTTATGCAACCTATTATCCAGCAGCAAGTAATACGCAACCGTACCCTAAAAAGCAAAACGAAAAATTAACATCATAACATAATATCAGTAAAACTATATAGAATAAATAAACAAACAAATATACAACCTCATTTTGCACACGGTTACGCAGCGACTCAACAAGACCATCCCGGTCAAACCCCATCTTAACCACCTCCTTAAGAATATCTTCATCAGTCTGCAACCAAAAAAAACTACCATAATTACCAATTTACCCTTGCGCGACATTCAAGATTGCTAATATGATTTCCAATAATATTCACATTTGACATTTCAAACCTTTTTAACTTGCTGAGTAGAATCAGGTGGAGCCACGGCTAAGTAACAGGGCAAGTGGGCTTGGAACCATGGGTGTGCACGAATATCCGGAATAGTCATACGTTTCATCGGGTCAACCACGAGCAACCTCGGGATCAAATCCCGAGCACCAGGTGATAAATGGCTAGGAAGCGTATATATCCCACCCTTAAAAACAAATCATGATTAACCACACATAATAGTTTGTTAAGAGAATAATATTAATCGTCACACCTTAATTTTCTTAAACAAGTTAGGAATATTCTCATCGTCGAAAGGAAGGGTCCCACAAAGAAGAGCGTACAAGATCACACCGCAGCTCCATACATCAACCTCCGGTCCAGCATATAGTTTCCCAGATATAACCTAATTAAACAGCATAACAATACTTAAAAATTTGCACAATATTTATATAATATATTATATATAAAATACAAATTTCTCTAATATTATATAATATATTATACATAAAATACAATAAACTTCATGATAACTTTTAATACCTCTGGAGCTGCATAATTTGGACTCCCGCAACTCGTTTTCAAGAAATGGCCGTCACGCATGATATTACTCAAACCGAAATCTGCAATTTTGATATTGCATTTGGCGTCTAATAGCAAATTCTCGGGTTTAAGATCTCGGTGTACCACCATATTCCGGTGGCAGTACTCCACGCCGGATATTATCTGCTTCAATATACTGTTGTAAGGTATACACGGTAAAAGTTAAAAAATAAATAAAGTAAAAATAATTTTCACCTGCTGAAAAAAGTTGCGAGCTTCATCCTCGTGCAACCGACCCTTTTCCACAATGTAATCGAACAGCTCACCGGATTTCACGTATTCACAAACGACATAAATATCTGAAGGTGTCTCTACAACCTCGTACAGACGGACTATATGTGGATGCATGAATAATCTTAATATCTTGATCTCTCTTCTTACTGCAAAAGTAAAAAAATTTATATAAAGTTACATGACTTTTTATTTAAAACTTGATCTATAATCATTTCAAAACATTGTTACCTTTTTCTTCCATATCCATGTTTTTGACCTTGCGACGGTTGAGGATCTTTATAGCAACTTTGTGTCCAGTCAACGTATGTTCTGCAATTTTGACTTTTCCAAATGAACCAATACCGAGTGTTTTCCCGAGCTTATAATTGCGTAAGAATGATTCCACACTGCTGCCACCACGCGCTGACCCCTCCATAGATTATCCTGTAATAATAGTTGATTGAAAACAATAAATATCTTCGAGATTAAAGAAATCTTTAACAAACTCAAAATGGATTCCTGGTATTCAACATAAAGTAACTTTGTGGACCAAAGCAATAACACAAATATTTCAACATGATGACACTCTTGGAAAAATAGGTTAACTTAGCTTGTAAGTCTGTCAAGAAAGAGAAAGTGGCAATTATTACAGAATATCCCAAATGGAAGACATAATCTCTAGAGGTGTATACGACCCGAGCCCGATTAGGCTCGAGCTCGTCTCACTTTGACTTACAAGAGCTCGAGCTCTAGCTCAGCTCGTTTATTATTTACTATTAATTAAATTATATATGTTTATAATTATTATATGTTTTGAGAAAAACCTTAAACGAGACAAAGCTCGGCTGTGTAGTGTGAGATTAATACATAGAAGTCCAAAAGAGGTAAAACTTATAAATACAGAAGGCTCGTTAAGGCTCAATGAGCTTCCCATGCAAGACTCATTAACTAAAAGAGCTTTATTTGAGCTCGTAAAAGCTCGGTTCGAGCCTTTTCTCAATCCGATCTCAAGTAACTCGCTAGTTACTTTGTACCTCTAATAATATCATGCATGCTCACTGAAAAGAGGTAACTTACAATCATTTTGATATATGACAACATAAAAATCCCCAAATTGATACAATATTCATGAAATGAAAGTAAAAATTATCAAGAAAGCATGCAAATCTGTACGGAAAACACTAAAGTAGCTTAATTGATAAGCAGAAATAATTGGTAATAAAAACTAACAGAAATCGATTCAACTGAATCCAACATGCAACGCAACTGATAGAATCGGTCAAAAATCAAGATTCTTGAAACAGATAGAAATTGACCTAATTCCTAAACAATCTTCCCATACAAGGCTCAAGCTCAGGCTCGATAACTAAACAAGCTTTATTCAAGGCCCAGGCTCAGCTTGAACTCGAAAAAGCCTGGCCCGGTTCAAGAGTTTTATCGATCCGATCTCAAGTTGCTCACTCATTTTCAACCCTAATAATATCATGCATGCTCACTAAAAAGAGGTAACTTGCAATTATTTTGGAACATCACAAGATAAAAATCCCCAAATCTTATACAATATTAATGAAAACTGTTTTTTTTTTAATTATCAAGAAAGCATATAAATTTGTACTGAAAACACTAAAAGTAGCTTAATTGATAAGCAAATAATAACTGATAATAGAATTAATCAAAAAATCAAGATTATTGAGACAGATAGAAATTGACCTAATTCCTAAAAGATCTTCCCATACAAGGCTCAAGCTCAGGCTCGATAACTAAATGAGCTTTATTCGAGGCCCGAGCTTGAAAAATCCTGGCCCGTTTCAAGCGTTTTATTGTTTTATCGATCCAATCTAAAGTAACTCGCTCGGTTGCACCCTTAATAATATCATGCATGCTCACTAAAAAAGATGCAGAAGTTACAATCATTTTGGAACATCACAAGATAAAAATCCCCAAATCTTATACAATATTAATAAAAACTAATTTTTTTGGAACATCACAAGATAAAAATCCATAAATCTTATACAATATTAATAAAAACTATTTTATTAAACAAAATTATCAAGAAAGCATACGAATTTGTACTGAAAACACTAAAAGTAGCTTAATTGATAAGCAGATGATAACTGGTAATAAAAAAGGATTGAAATTGATTCAATTGAACCCAACATCGAAGAATCATGAAACAGGTAGAAATTGCCCTAATTCCCAAATTAAAAAGAGTTACAGATCTGGGTTACGTAATTAAACAAAAACCCATGAAAATTAGGTATGAATACATGCAGAATGATGAAACAATTGACGGGAAATTGAAGGACTAACCGAGCTAACAGATGAACAGAGTCAAATCATATAAAAAAGTGTTTTCAATGAAATTGTGGCGAATAATAATAATAATATTGAAAATGATGAAAAGAATGGTGGACCTGAAAAGGGTTTGAAGGTGGAAAGCTATTGTGATTATGGTTTGATTCGATTCGGTTCAGTTATTAATCTAAATTGAAACTGAAGTCATTGGTTATTCTATTTTGTGACCCGATTGGTCGGTCTTTGGTTTATTCGATTATTTTGTCGGTTTTTGTTTCGGTTGGGTTAATAATCAAAATATAAGTTGGGCTAAATTTTTTTTACTTAAAAATACATAAAATAAAGATATAATACATGAAATGGATGTATAAACACATGAATGGGAGCATGGCTGAGTAAGTCACTAGCGCTAGAGGTGCAAAAATTGTCAAAATACTAAATTTCGGGTCTGGAACCAGGTTCGGTTATGACCAGGTTTGGAAAATCAAATATTGGCAATGCCCGGGTCGTGTTTGGGTCCGGGTATTGCCTCTAAAAACCACACCCTATGTATCGGGTTCGGGTCAAGTATAAAACCGGTATTATAAAACCGGGTATCTGAATACTCTATTTCCGGATATTTTTAGGATATAGATTAGATTTTTTTTAAGGGGTTGCACTTTTTGGGGTATCTTTTGGGGATTTGAAAATGTATTTTTCGGGTTCGGGTATAGATCTAGTATTTGAAAAACCTGGTTCCGAGTCCGGTTTTCGGGTATTACCGGGTACAAATCATGCGCGGTTCCGGTACGGGTTTTGGTATTAATATGCATACCTTATCTGTACCCTACGGGTAGGGTCGGGTATGGGTACGGGTTCGGGTATTAAAAACCCAGATATTTCCGGGTTTTTTTCGGGTCCGATTCGTTCGGGATTTTTTAGTGACCTCTAACCAGCGCTGCTAGATCTGTTGACTGGATGTATAAACATTTATACCTATTTTAAATGTTTATAAGAAACTGAATTGTAGCACACTTGGGACAAACAAAGTGATGGTGGGACATGCACTCCAATGCAAGAATGTTTGTTGCAGGAGTAAGCTCCGTATATATACCGTGTCAAAGCGATGTCAAAAGTACCGATTTCAAAAATCGTTAAAACTAGGTATCAGTATCGTATGGTATTTGAAGGTAAACCAACCCAAAATGCGGGTACCACTACTCATTCCGAAAAAAAAAGGCAAAAAGTGGGTATTGAATTTGTAACAAAAATACCCGGTTTGCCCGGTTAGGTATAGTACAATATGTTCATCCATAGTTTGTGAGAGTCGCAATTGTCACTTAAGTAGCCTGCATGGACATCTAGAAGAAAATTTCATAGGCATCTCAAAAGAAAAAAATTTGGACCTGGAGGTATCATAATATTTGCTCGAGAGCATCTAATATATAAAATGGAGAATAAAAAATTGCAATTATTTTTCACTTTGCCGATAAAGTGGAGGGGTAGCCCAGACTACCCCTAAGTCCTACGTATATACGTCATTGTTGACATGCAACAAGAACATATAGAGCAATGTTGATGGTCTAATACACGGGTCCGAAAAATCGATATTACGTACTGAACACCCAATATTCGCTTGAAAATGTCTAGTCTCCAAGCCTGATGTTTGTGTTATTTCGGGTTTCGATCTGGCTCAGCTTTATCTTAATTCGGTTTGGTTGTTTAACCAAATGCTCAACCCTAACATATACAACTTTTAAAATCACTATTTATTTTACGTGTTTTATCATGATAAACAAACAATTTTACCCAAACTAGTTTTAAGTATATTTTTTATTTTTTATATCATAAATCTATCAACTATAAAGTTGAGAATAACACATCTCCATGAAAATGGATATGAAATTCTTAGATATATCCATAATTTGATACATACTTCATGTTTGCATGAACCAATAACCATATATATCCATTTTAAGACGAGACTAATATAAATACCAAGATGGACTTTCATTGTGTTCGTGAAAAGGTTGTAGCTTGAAAACTTAACACCTAGAGACTTAGGTCTTGGAGCAGTGCAAGGTTGGGGTTAGCGCCGCATACTACAAACATCTTTTGCTAGTTGAGTTGGATTGAGGCTTGGTGAAGAATATTAAATAGGGTTAATTCCCGGGTCTAGCATAAGAAGTTGGTTTGAAGGAAAACCCGTGAAACCCGAATGTAATTCAAGTCAAATAAACAATACAATATTAATAGGAGAAAATCATGATTAGTATCTAGCATAAACCGCGTTAAAGTATAATTTATTCATCATGAAAATGGTAGTCTGACTAGATGAAAGTCAATGCTACAAATTTTGTATCAATTTGGTGGAACCAGACCCATCAGACCCTAGTAAGACACATACCGTATATTGTTGTCGGTTTTGGATCAGGGTCTGTTGAAGATGAGTTAATTAGTCTCAGGCCAAGTCTAGGCTGGAAAAAAAATTTGTTTGCACACTCCTACACGAAAGGATTAACTCGTGCTTTGTTTGATGCTTTTAGCTTCAGTCTCAACATTCGTCAACCTTCAGTTTGCGACTACATGGATATATTAAGATGTATATTTTAGAAGATTGTTTATTTATACTAGAATCTTATTTATATTATCATTGTAATCCTTCCATATATATATATATATATATATATATATATTTATTGATTAGGTCATATTTATTTCTCTCTCTATATATATTTATTTAAATGGTGAAGTCATATGTTTACAAGTGCCTGCCATTGGTGCAACCCTAATTATCAAGTAAGTTTTTGATCTAATTATCATCTTTTATGAACTGTTTTATCCTAAGTTTAAAGTTGACTTTAATGGATTCATCAAAAAATCAGTCAAATAATACTTTTATTCACATAAATGCTTCATGCAAAGTTTTTTGTAAAGAGAATAATATTTTAAACTAATGAACTATTCATATCTTCGAATCTTGACTTGCTATGATATTATTGGCATAAACAAAACCAACACATTTATGCATGGTGTTGATTACTTGAATCTTTCTTAGTAATAGTAAATATGGAGTAATAAACTTTACTCTTATGATAAAATGGTTTGGTTTCGGTTTTCGAAAAATATAAACGGTTCAAGGTTTAACCTAAAAATCGTCAAAACCGGACTATGAACACTCGTTGAGTTTATAGATCTAGTTATTTTCTTCAGTCATATGTTCATACTTATGTTGTTGTATATCTTTATTATAACCTTCTTTATCACTAACTAGGCGCGTTTTGGTGTATCTTTATTTCGACACGTTAAAGTTATTAGCATGGCATCTCTAGGGAACGTTAGCTATACTCGTCTTGCTGATGATGAGAACGACTATATGGAGAATAAAGGAAAATATGATCCACAGTCGGATTACTCACTATCGTCGAAATCCATTTGGCTTGTAGTTTTGGCTGTTGTTGGTTGCATGCTTATCATTCTCTCGTTCTTCGTCTTCACAGGTCACATCGGGTTCAGGGATCTCACCTACCTCCCAGGTATATTTACTGAATTTATTTCGATTATTTGCGTATGACGTTGTGTTTTTGAACCGATAATCTGATTCGTTATTCAATAATTAATCAAGTCTTGACAACAACAACAGATGAAACAGGAGCAGCAACAACAATGGCCGAAACACCATTTATACAATGACAAAAACAACAACCGACGCAAGAACAGGCGCAACAAGAACAACAACAGCCAAAATAACACCTTTTGATACAATGACAATAATAACAACAACAGACACAACAGGCGCAACAACAACAACAACAACAACCAAAATAACACCTTTTGATACAATGACAACAATAACAACAAGAGACACAACAGGCGCAACAACAACAACAACAACCAAAATAACACCTTTTGATACAATGACAACAATAACAACAACAGGCGCAACAACAACAACAATCCAAACAACACCTTTTGATACAATGACAACAATAACAACAGACACAACAGGCGCAACAACAACAACAACCAAAATAACACCTTTTGATACAATGACAACAATAACAACAAGAGACACAACAGGCGCAACAACAACAACAACAACAACAACAACCAAAATAACACCTTTTGATACAATGACAATAATAACAACAACAGACACAACAGGCGCAACAACAACAACAACAACAACCAAAATAACACCTTTTGATACAATGACAACAATAACAACAAGAGACACAACAGGCGCAACAACAACAACAACAACCAAAATAACACCTTTTGATACA
Organism: Bidens hawaiensis; assembly: GCF_021521415.1. NCBI lineage: Eukaryota > Viridiplantae > Streptophyta > Magnoliopsida > Asterales > Asteraceae > Bidens > Bidens hawaiensis. The sequence goes on along the minus strand of NW_027492095.1, from coordinate 184,636 downwards.
ATGACAACAATAACAACAACAATCCCAACAACAACAACAATCCAAACAACACCTTTTGATACAATGACAACAATAACAACAGACACAACAGGCGCAACAACAACAACAACCAAAATAACACCTTTTGATACAATGACAACAATAACAACAAGAGACACAACAGGCGCAACAACAACAACAACAACAACAACCAAAATAACACCTTTTGATACAATGACAACAATAGCAACAAGAGACACAACAGGCGCAACAACAACAACAATCCAAACAACACCTTTTGATACAATGACAACAACAACAACAACAGACACAACAGGCGCAGCAACAACAACAACAACAACCAAAATAACACCTTTTGATACAATGACAACAATAACAACAACAGGCGCAACAACAACCAAAATAACACCTTTTGATACAATGACAACAATAACAACAAGAGACACAACAGGCACAACAATCCAAACAACACCTTTTGATACAATGACAACAATAACAACAACAGACACCAACATGCGCAACAACAACAATAACAACCAAAATAACACCTTTTGATACAATAACAACAACAGACACCACAGGCGCAACAACAACAACAACCAAAATAACACCTTTTGATACAATAACAACAACAGACACAATAGGCACAACAAGAACAACAACAATCCAAACAACACCTTTTGATACAATAACAACAACAGACACAACATGCGCAGCAACAACAACAACCAAAATAACACCTTTTGATACAATGACAACAATAACAACAACAGATACAACAGGCGCAACAACAATCGAAACAACACCTTTTGATACAATGACAACAATAACAACAACAGACACAACGACAACAACAATCCAGCACGTTGAGTATTCGACTTCAAAGATGATCGGGTAGATCAAATCAAAATTGTTCACGTGGATGAGTAGTCAAGATGTTGGTTAAATTGGCGTTCGTTTATAGTTCGTGCTTCTAACGCACATGTTTGGGTGGAAATGGTGACCTTATTTAGTCATGTGTTTCTGAAACCGTATATTCCAACTTCTAGACTTTAATAATTTTCCTCGTGTATGTTTTAAGCAAGCTTTTATTATCTGATCTTTAGTTGTATTTGCAGCAAAATTTTAACATCCCAATTATTTTTATTTCTTTGCAGTATCCTAATTAGTTGAAAGAAAAACAAAGGCTTTAACTTACTTTTTGAATAGAATACTACAAATTTATTTAGTTTGATTCACCTACTTATTGTGACAATTTTGACAAATAAAATACATATATGTATTTGTATTGTAGTTGCTTACTTAAGCCAATTCTTTTCATTTTATGTTTGAAATATGAAGCCTAGTAGACCCCAACCGTGAGTAACGGTTAGGTTTGATTTGGTCTAAATTTTCAACGGTTTGGTTTGATTTGTTAACAAAAACTGTTACTAACGGTTTGGGTCGCGATTTAATCCAAAAACTGTCACTGGCAAAATAATAATCAGAAAGTTAGAAATGGCTCAAATTATACAAAACAAGTGTTTGTGTATGCACAAATAATCCTTGACTAGTCGTTCATTACAAGTATAATCGAATTTTTTTCCCATAGGGTCGGTGATCATTATACCGTCGATAAACGTTGAATTTAAGTTGATCTCCAAAAAAAATATTTTTTTATTTAATGGTTTTTTAAGCAATATATTTAATGATGAAGCAATTTATGTATTGATCTTTTTATTTAATGGTGTATTTCAAATAGTGTTGAAGATGAGGTGCTTCTTGTGTATTCAAACACAAATGATTGCCAATGAATCCTATGATGACATGCACCACAAAAAGCAAAATTATGTCCTATATAAATTGACAATTTTCGGCAATCTTCACTTTTGGGAACAAAAACAATAGGCCTTGGTAACTGAACCTGGATCCGACAATCTGATTGTCGGATCCACTTTTCGTCTTCCCTCTGGTGAGGTTCTACCATTATTGTTGCATAGGGTGATGGAGTTAATATAATTGCTCTAACAACATAATCATCATCATCAATCATCATCTCTTTCGGGTCCGGTTCTATGCTCTTTAATTTCTGTATGAAACTTATTATTTTGATGCATTTCATATTATCAAGAATGCCTTTTGGCATTCGTATGTTTTTTGGTTCTTTTCTTCTTTATTTGATAGATTCCCATATGCACACTCATTCCAAAACCAATAATATATCGAAAAATGCAAGAACCGCATATATTGCTTTGAATGTTATACACAATACGATTATACACCGCCTATTTTACTCCCTCCCACCATTTTGCATTATCTTTTATGCAATAAGCGCATTATGCGATTCAAAACATATTTTTGGTTCTGAAACGAACGTGAGCGAATCCATATGTATAGAGAAAGAGGCTGGTTTTTGTACAAAGTGATTTTGGCATACACGCTAGCGAATAAAAATTTTTCGCATTATATGCGGTTCTTGCATTTTTCTCATGTATGCGGTTAAGGCCTATGGGCCTTTTATTTTGGCTCGGCTGAGGTATTTAAATTCTCGGAGACTGCCCTGGTTAACGTTGTGACACGTGTATTTTAGGGCGAGAGTATATGTGTCCGTCAAATTAAAGATGGTTTTAAACGCACTATTGTAATGGTTTGGACGATCATTATTATTGATCATACATGTATCATACACAATTATATTTATAAATTCTATGCTTGAAGTTGTCATGGATATATATATATATATATATATTTTCCTTCCTAGATTGAGTTGGGTTGCTTTAAAGATTATATATTGATCCTTATTGCAGAATTCTTGCATTTACTACCTTAATAATCGTTTTTTTACCGAATCAAGAAGACCACAAATTCATTGCACGAAAATGGTTTTACAGGATAAGAAAATGAGGAAGCAGAACAAGAATTTAGAAAACAATGTTCTTGTTCATACATCTTCAAATTCCAATATTAACCGCACTCTGAAGGAATGTCACCACAGCCGATTAGATTCTAACTCTAAAGGTACTTCCTTTCGTTTATTTTGCATTTTTCAACGATAAAACTTCGTTTCCTACTAGTCACGCGGCTTATCGTTCACACACTTTGCTTGCAGTGATTTGCAAAGAAGAAACATGGGTTGACTCAGTTAGCAAAGTTGACGAATCTGATTCAGATGTTCACGACGGTAAAAAAAATGAGCACGAATAAATAAATAATTATTATTACACTATATTATTTTTTATAACATAATTACTCTAGTTCAAAACTGTAATTACTCTAGTTATTTCTATGTTTAGTACGTTAGTTTTATTTGTACCAGATCCCACCTCTAAATAATTTAAACTTTAAGGAATTTACATTTGTTTTAAAAAAAAATTTTGTTAAAAATAATATTTACAGATGGTTCTCATAATCCATCAAGCGGTCCGCAGATAAAGAAATCATCGGTCACTATGCTTCCATTAAAGAGGACTTCACTTGAAAGAGAAGAAACCAATGAATTCAGTAAGTTTTAGGATCATAACATTAACTGTTTCAAAAATTTAAACTAATTACAAAGTACAACACACAAAATAAACACCTTGTTTTGTTCTTGCAGGCATTTCAAAAAGATACTTTTGTCGTCCGCGTGCAGGCTTCTTGGTTCCATGTTGTACAAATGACAAGGCAGCCCCTGGATGTTGGTCCGCCATTGATGCCTCGAGTTTCACTCTTCGAGACGAAAACTTTTTCAAGTAATAATCTTTTTGCATATTTTAAAACATTAATTCACAAAATAATTTAAACTATTTCTGCAGACACAAAACAAAGAGTCCTGCCCAAAGTTACTGTCCTTATACTCCAATAGGTGTTGACCTCTTTACGTCTTCGCGAAAAGTCAACCACATTGCCCAATTTCTCGAGCTTCCTTCGGTCAAAGGCGATGGAAAACTGCCCCCTCTTCTCATTGTCAATATTCAGGTTCGAAATCTTTATTTTCTTGATTTAAATTTGGTTTCATGAGATACAAATATTTTAAGTTTTTAACTCGCGGTTTTTACTTTTTTACAGCTGCCTACTTATCACGCTGCAATGTTCAATGGCGATGGTGATGGCGAAGGATTGAGTCTTGTTTTGTATTTCAAATTGTCTGAAACATATGAGAAAGATGCATCTTTACAGTTTCAAGAAAGCATTAAGGTAATCAAGAATGAATATGTTTTTTATAATTATTTATTAAATAATTCTAGTTTTTTTTTTTTTTTTGAAGAGTTTTATTGAAGATGAAATGGAGAAAGTGAAGAGATTCACGAAAGAAACTGTCGTGCCGTTTAGAGAAAGATTGAAGATCATGGTAGCCGTTGTGAATCCCGAAGAAATTGTTACCAATAGCACCGAAAGGAAGCTTTTAAATGTTTATAATGAAAAGCCAGTTCTTTCGCGCCCTCAACACAAGTTTTATCAGGTACGTGTACATTATGTTGTTCTTAGTTTTAAAGCTGATATAAATATAGAGGGGGGGGGGGGGGGGTTAATGCAGAACCGTATATAACACGAGAAACGTCTAAGCTTATAGCATGATTATTAAAACACACCATGGTTATGTGTATTGACATGTTATAAACATATTTAATCTTATTTAATATTTATAATAAACGAACGGTTTTGATTTGCTTCTTGCGCATTGTGCATTATTCGTGCTTCTGTATTGAACATTTTACTGTAAAAAATATTGTAACTATTATATGATTGCAGGGATCGAATTACTTTGAAATCGACTTGGATATTCATCGGTTTAGTTTCTTAGCAAGAAAAGGATTAGAAGCATTTCGTGCTCGCTTGAAAAATGGGACTCTGAATTTGGGGCTAACTATTCAGGTATTTGTGACTGTTGTGTAAATGTTTTAAATTTTGCAGAAGAAAAGGCTGATTTGAGTTGGCCTGTAAACGAAACGAACGAACACATACAAGGGCATGTTCCTGTTTGTTCATTTAACTTTAAACAAACACGAAATCGGACAAGTATTTGTGTTCATGTTCATTCGTGTAAAATGAACATGTCTGTTTTCGTTTATGTTCGTTTATTTTAAATCTAAACGAACAGTTCATGAACATAAATGAATATAACTAAACATAGATAAACAAACATATATGAAAATACGTAAACGAACACAAACAAACATAAACGAGCATAAATGGACACAAGAAATGAACACAAACGAGCAAATATAAATGATCCAAAGTTTCATCCAAACGAACATGAATGAACATATAGGGGTGTGCAAGAAACCGAAAATTCAAACCGAAAAAACCGAACCGAAACAAAAACCGGCGGTTTGGTTTTACGTTTTTGTACGTAAAAACCGAACTAATGGTTCGGTTTTGGTTTTGAATGTAATAAAAACCGAATAAACCGAACCGAACCGAATTCCTATTTTTTTGTTTTTTATATCTTATATTAAGTTATTTATAAGAATTTAATAAATATTTAACTCAGATATTTTTAGTCAAATCTATAATAGTCTATTATTTTACAATTAACAAAATTGTTTATATCTAAATTCATTATTTTTTTGCAAACTTTGTTTTCGGCCTAAAATTTTCAAGCTCAAATGGCAATAACCGAAAAAACTGAAACCAAAACGAAAACCGAAAAACCGAAACCGAACGGTTTCAAAAAATCCAAAAACCGAAGTTTGGTTTTAGCCGAAAACTGCACCGAACCGCACTACGCACACCTCTAAATTAATGAACATAAACGAACTTCCCGCGGAACGGTTCAAGAACAGTTCACTGAACGTTCGCTACATTTACAGGCCTAGATTTGAGTTTCTTTCTTTTTGACATGACTTTTTTATATTTTTTGTTATTATGTTTGTTAAAATATAGGCTCAAAAGCCTGAAGAATTGCCTGAAAAAGTGCTTTGCTGTTTGAGATTAAACAAGATTGACTTTGTAAATCATGGACAAATTCCCACCATTGTTCCTCACTGATGAAGATTCAACTGCAACTCTTTGTTTTTTTCTCAAGAATGTCACCTACAGAAAGACACAATAAATTAAAGACAACTATAATTATGTTTTCTTTAATTGATGTACTGATTTGAATGGTGTAACCATGTAAATATATACACACAGATAAAATACAAACAACATTATCATTTTTCATGATTCGTAAAACAGACGTGAAAACGTTGAACCATACACGCGTGTTAACTTGCAAATATTAAACTGAAACGTAAAACATAGAAAAAAAAATTAATCTAAACGATAAAGAATGTAAAACATAGACTAATTAATTATACCGAAACGCTAAAGAACATTATTCAAGTGGGTTATAAATAATATAGTATAAAATGATAATGATGATTATAAATAGTTAAATAAATTTATAAAGTATTGGGTTTATTAAATCAAGTGTAAAGTATACATAGGGTTATCAGGGTCTATTAACTTTCAAACAAAACTATCAGATTTTTTTTATCTTATTAGTGGTGATATGAGTGAGTCGTTTTGATAAACAATTTTGAGTTATGATTTTTTTATTATTTTTTTAAATTTTTTAAGTTATGGATCTTATTATTTAATAAATTAGCATTACCAGTTAAGACCATTCTAAGTAAATGATGATATGAAGCGTATCAAACAACCTGAAATTCTTCCCAATCATGCATTGTTTGCTCTCAATAGACAATAGAATACCTAAATACTCTCGAAATTATATCACAACTAGTATAAAGTTTAATGTTTTAAATCAATGCATCGTCTAAACTTGCAAAATCACGTGTGACATGATTGTTTGCTCATGTGTATGGGAACCATGTTGTGGAAGCAGCGATGACCCGTAGCTAGTGTTTTTTAAGGCTATGCATTGTGATGACAACGACAATAAGGGCTTATATAGTAGGCCCGAATGTTTCTTTTAGCCTTTTAAGAGAAACTTGACTCTCATATAAAGTTAAAACCGAACATTATTGTAAACTGATTGTGTTCATAACACGGTTACATAGACCTCTATATATAGAAAATCGGTAATTACACGTAAACACGCTCTATTCTATAATAATTAGACTAACTATCAGTGTAAATTGAGCACCAAGCCTTTATATTTCATCAACCTTAAATTATAAACATCTACTTGTGCTTCTTGTCCTCCTTTCATTCTTTAGTATAATCATCCAAGCAAATGGTACAATCTCCAAACACATTTTTACCTCTATTCTACATCATATATCTGCATCAATAATCCAAAAGAACCCCGTAATAATTAGAGAATAATATAGAATATATTATATTGTTACCATAGTTAAAAGATTGCATTTGACTATGTTTTCTTGTATTTATCTCATTGTACTTCTATATATAGTTGATCAATAATACACTATATCTTACGGGGTTTTCATTATTACCATGCAAGCTTCAATTTTTATTTTCCGTGTCATAGTTTCTTGCTTCGAGTAAACACACCCACAAAACAAAAATGTAAAAATATTTACCTCTTGCAAATCTTGATCTAGGAGCACCTTGTCTTCCATTAGTTCTATGCGGCTTGATTAACGTAGGCCCTGCGTATCTAAGCCTGTCTTGTTCAAGACGATCCTGTTGCATAAAACACATTTTTAAAACCATAAATCAGGGGGTGAGATCTGGTACAAATAAAATTAATCTACTAAACGTACAAATAACTAAAGTAAGTACAATTTTAAACTATAGTAACTACGTTATAAAAATTAAAATAGTGTATTAATAATTGTGCTGGTTCAAAAGTTATAGAGTAACAATAATTACTCTAGTTATTTGTACACTTCTCACGATAAAGTCCTTTGTATTTGATCCAAACTCAAAGCAAATATCTTTTATGTTACAAGATCTTATATTTATATCTAAAGATGACTTACAGATGATAGATCTTGAGTAGTTGTTGAATCTTGCTCATAGATTGGTTCTATTGACCGAACATTTTGACTTGTTGGGGTCAAAAAACTAACTTGTTTTCGTCGTTTTGTTGACCACCCGAGAGTCCCGTTTGATGTGGTTGCTAATACAGGCAACGTGCATATCGTGTCAGCTTGAGATACATCAGTAGATTGGGAACTCGCAAATGATAAGTCGTTAGTATCACCGGGTCCTCTAGGTACATTGAAATAAGCACTTCGTCGCGCCTAGCCAACCATAATAAACACAAGACACTTAGATGGTGTTTAACATAATGTTTTGAAAGTGATTATGATATCAGATGATCAAGTTTTAAAGTTTAAACCTCTGTTTGTTCTAGCAAAGCTTTTTGTCCTCTTCTCGGATTTTTTAAAGTCGAAGATGCGCGAAGTCTCCCGCCATCTTTCCTTCTGAAATTCATCAGTTTACATTTATATTAAAGATTTGAATCACATAAAAATCTTTAAAAACTCGAACCCAAAAATAAAAAAATAAAAAATATTAATCACCTGCGTGCTTCTTCGCGAAACTTTGCATCAATCTCTTTGCAGGGTGTGTACTTTGGCAAGCTTGAAGGATCACAAGCATACGGTCTCGTACGAAAATACTAAAAATTAAAAAAAAATCAAGAACCGCTTTAAAACTATGTTGTATTTAATTTCTTAACATATTCATGTGTTTATGCAGCTGTTTACCTCGGATTGAAGAGCTGACGTGGCACTCATGCGTTTTTCAGCTTCTATAGAAAGGAAAGATTCAAGTAGATTCACAGCAGATTCTGGGAGATCTTTAAACCCTTCACGAAGAGAGCTCGCATAAGCATGTCGTGGTTTAGACATTTTTGCTAAAGGAAGTGTCGGTTTATTCCAGTACTCGTTAGATGGGGTGCCACAAAGCATGAATATTTTGTGCAATTGTTCAACCTGCAAATGCAGTTAAAATGTTATATTAAGAGTAAAGACATGATCTTTTTCCTTCTTTATTTTCATTTATTCAAGAATTGGACAAAAGTCGACCCGTTTTGTATTGGTTATGTAGTAAATCTGCAATACATGTAAAAAAAATTTCAAGAAAATGAACATATTTTGTTAAGTTTCTGATGCAGAAGCATCCGGCCCATTAAGTTGGCCCGTCCAAATGCTTATTTTTTTTCTAAAATATGATTGTTTGGTCTTTTGTTTAGTTCAGTTGATTGTTTTTAATAAAAAAACCGTAAGCTTTAAGCTTGTCAACCGAATTATTCCGTTATGTGGTAAATATGCTATACATGTAAAAAAAATTACAAGAAAATGAACATATTTTGTCAAGTTTCTAATGCAGAAGCATCCGGCCCATTAAGTTGGCCCGTCCAAATGTTCATATATATCTATCTCTAAATAGGATTGTTAGGTCTTTTGTTTAGTTCAGTTGATTGTTTTTAATAAAAAAAAACTTATAAGCTTTAAGCTTGTCAACCGAATTATTTGGTTCGAATCGTTTGATTGAAATCATTGTGTTCTTGAGCCATTTGATTGCTAGTCAAAACTGCATTAGTTTTTACCTTTTACGCGTTTCTACTTGATTATATTAAAAACTAAAAGCAAATTGCATTGAAAGGTTAAGTACCTCGGTTCTTCCCTTAAGAACCGGTCTGCGAATAAAAAGCTCAGCGAAAACACACCCGACACTCCACATATCAACATACGTTCCATACGTTGTCGACCCTAAAAAAAGTTCAGGAGGACGATACCACAATGTGACCACACGGCTAGTCAACGGCTGCCTGCTAGAAACAAAATTAGCCAGCCCAAAATCAGCTATCTTCAACTGACCTTCATTATTCACCAAAACGTTTGACGTTTTAATGTCGCGATGAAGAACTCCTCGCGAGTGAAAGTGCTCGATCCCTTTCAATAACTGTCTCATGTAACATTTGATCTGCAGCCCATAAAATGTTTTTAGTAACATATAATAAAGTTTGAATCTTTATATTATTTAGTTTTGGAAACCTGAGAGTCAGTGAATCGGATGTCTGGTGATGATATAAGCCCTGCAAGATCATGTTCCATATACTCGAACACAAGGTAAATGTTTGATGATAAACGAGACGTAATAATTCCTTCGAGTTTAATAATATTCGGATGATCAAGCTTTCTAAGAATCATGATTTCCCGAGCCATAAACCTCACGCTTTCGGGCTGTAAATTGTCGAACCGAACCTTCTTCAGAGCTGTCATTTTACCAGTTCTGAGATCACGGGCCCGGTACACATTACTATATGTTCCTCTACCAATCTACATTAACAGGTACACAGAAAAACCAAATATTCAATTGTAAACAATTAAACAAACACGTTTAGATACCCTTTTGCTTACACTACGAGTATATTTTTTGAGTTTTCTCTTTCGTTTGCTATAACGAGTACCTTGAAATTCGAAAAACTTTACACCCGCCACATTATTTAATTAAAATTTAACCAAATGTATTTTAATATATTTTAAATGTATTTTTTTCGTGTTCGTTTTTTATGCATCGAAACGATACCGACCGACTTTCTGATGCGTTCGCGCCGTAATATTTAAACAAAGTATAACCTATAGCCAAATGTATTTTAATAAATTTTAAAATGCTTATTTCATTTTCGCTTTTTAAGCACACTAACGAGCCGAAATGATACCAACCGAAATTTCTGATGCGTCCACGCCGCAGCACGTGGGCCACGTTTGAAGATTTTTTTTATTATTTTTCTTTTTGTATTTAACGTTATATATTTTGGGTTTTATCTTTCGTGTGCTATAACGAGTACACCGAAACCAACCAGGTCCCACCCGTTTAACCACACGATGCAAAACGCTATCAAACATTAAAAATCAAAACCCCGCATCAACGCGTGGGTAATCATGCTCGTTAAAAAACAATATATTAATCACATTATACCTTTTCGAGCCTCTCGAACCAATCCGATTTCTGCGGAACCCATCCATCAATGGCTTCACCCGCAACGGCACTAAGCCAAGGTGGCCAACCCGCGGCAACATGCTCCGCAACCGTAGACCTTCCAAACCTTAAACTAAATGTAAATGAAGGCTTTTTAACATGCTTATTATTATTATTATTATTATTATTATTATTATTATTATTATTATTATTATTATTATTATTATTAACCTCATTATCATAATTCAACACCACATCCTTATTACATATCTTATTATTATAATTCTTGATTGGATTATTGGTTTTAGGTGTTACAATGGGATGATGAATATTGGATTTGACAGCATGTTTGGAGCTAATGCAACCCATTTGGATTTAGATTTAAGATTCAAGATTTTGATTTAATATTAGATTTGTCCCCAAAACCCATCAAAAGATTTTGGGGAGAATTTGGTTTGAAATTGTTGGTTAATTTCCAAAACAAATGAGACATTGCAACATTGAAATTTGAATGGTGTTGTGTTTAGGACCAACATGTGTTATGTCTTGTTGTATATATACTTTTGGTCCACATATTATTATGGAAATTATATACGTCTATATAGACACTTATACAAGTCAGCTATATGAGTCGTATAGATGATCATAAAGTGTGTCACGAGACGTTGACTGGTAAAATATATGGCATGTGCACAAATCGGTTTAAAACTCAAAACTGGTTTGGGTTAAAAGCGGTTCGTTTTGGTCAACAAAAGTCAACCGGTCTTGACTAGGTTATGATCGGTTTCGGTTTGGGTTTTGGCCGGTTAATCGATTTGGAACCGATTTCGGTTCAATTTTCGGGTTGGGTCGGTTAACCGGTTCTTTTGCCCACCTTTATTTTGCATAGGCCTATACAAGTCATATAGACACTCATACAAAATGCACTTATACGAATCATCTATACAACTCGTATAGGCTTATACAAGTCATACATGTGTGAGGCTTTATACGAGACGTAAGTGCTTATTCACCTCGAATAGGCATAGGAAACAAAGTAGGTCCGACACCTAATTACATATGCACCTCGTATAAGCATATACGAGTTGTATAGACCCTATCCAAACTAGTGCTTGGAAACCGGAGCTGGTGTCTGAATATAACATCCCTTTATTTATTAACGGGCAATATCATACTCAATTTGTAGGTGATTGGTTAAACTGAGATTGTTGTTGGTAACAAAAGATTGTTATTAGTGAGATGGTTAGTGGGGATTAATATCATCCATTAGTTAATAGTTTGGATTATTAAAACATGTGCAATATTGAAGTCGTTTTATATTATATATTTTAAGATAAGTTAAATCGAGACATTCATACGATTACCATTATATGTATATCTTGATCTAAAAGTGTACATTATTGAAATTTTGATTACCATCCGAAAACAAAAGCGTTATAATACCAGTGATAAAATTTCCAGGGTCCGCCACTTGTCCCAAGTGACTTCTAGTGCAGTAAGATAAACGAAAATTACATTTACATAATTAAAATAAACAATCGCCCCAATCATTTTCGAAGACGTTACCCTGCAACATCTCATAAACAATAAACCGTGTATAACTTAAACAAAATGCCCCGTTTAACTCGCAAGGCACTTCACGTCTAGGTCCACGTATGTATAACTTAAACTTTTATCGTGTAACGTATGCTCCAGTTAATCAAGTCTTCTTAACAAATACGCAACCTGCACTTCCTTAGTCAAAGGCATAATCCAGTCCCCATGAATATCAGCAACTAAACTCGGGTTAATCTTGTACACTGGCTCGGGTTCAGCTTCCGTGGGCCCCACATAGACCACCTGCCCGTAAGTCCTCGCTTTTGTTTCAACTCTTCTCTGTATCGCCTCCTCCACAGCCGGATATGTCAGCAATTCCATCAGCTTTTTACCATCCTGCACAAACGAAATTTAAAGATTATACGAAACCGAAAACATTTCCAATCAAATATGTTCAGATATTAAAGAATCTTTACTTGTGCTTTAATGGCGGCTTCATAATCATCTGGTGAAGCTTGAAACTTTGCTTCTGCTACAAATTTACCGTAATGGATTCGTTTAGACAGAACCTGCAAGATAAAGATTGCAACTTTATGGTTATAAATCATGGATAAACATGAAAAAAGTTGAAAAGATCAAATCTTGAACCGGTAAATTGCAGTACCTGCAAGCAGATAGTGTCACATGTTGCAGTTGACCCGCAATTACCATCGTTTCCTTTCTTGACCAGTCTTGGAAGAAGATCTTTAAAGTACATATCCCATATTCTTTTATTGATATTGATCAAATCAGCACTAGGGTGCAACACCTATACGCAAAAAAAAAATAATAATAATAATAAAAAACATTTTTAAAATGCTATTTTCTGTTATATATGCAGGATTTAAACTAACCTGCGGGTATTGCAAAGGAGGTAACATAGATTCAGGCAAGTCATTCGAGAAAAAAGGGTGTTCATCAGGGTTCTTGTATCTTCCAACCTATTTCAAGATCAGACAAAAAGATTACTTTTTTATAATCTTTTTTTTATGTTAACGAGCACAAAATTGCGTTGGAGTTACCTTGGCGTGAATCTTTTCGGTTTCTCTGACCATGAATTCAAGTAAAGAACCCTGGAAGCCGTCCATGAAGAAGGCTTTCGGGTAATACGTATCCTCGTAGCAATACTGAGCTCTTTCAACAAGGCTAAAGATTATGCTATCCTCTTGTCGAATTAAAGAGCTTCGTATTCCGTCAAGAGTGTACTCTCGCTCAAATCTACTCTACTTGCATTCTTTATTCTACAAGAATACAAAAATGGATTAACTAAAAGCAGATAGATGGCCACATAAGGTAAAATCATCATCAAACTAGAACTTAAGTCAAGAAAGGTAAACCACTAATCATCTTATTACTATTACTATTACTATTACTATTACTATTACTATTACTATTACTATTACTATTACTATTACTATTACTATTACTATTACTATTACTATTACTATTACTATTACTATTACTATTACTATTACTATTACTATTACTATTACTATTACTATTACTATGTCTATGTCTATGTCTATGTCTATGTCTATGTCTATGTCTATGTCTATGTCTATGTCTCTGACCTAAAGCAGGATTTTCTAGCTAGTATAGAATTTCTATTTTAGAAACAAGACATAAGTATATTGCGTACCAAGTACCAACAAGTGACACCTCAAGATTGATCATATTATTACAAGTTCAAATCTTGAAATAAACCCATAAAAAGGGTAAATGAAATTAAGGGACTTAATAGTTAATAACATATGTTAATTAAATAAAAATAATTATACTATGAAGTTCCAAGATATTATCACAAACTTCAAATCTTGAAACAAACCCATAACATGGTACAAGAAATTAATGAACATGATGACATAATTTGCTTAATTAAAGATAATTTAAATTATAAAGTTCCAAGAATAACAACTTGTGACCCTTGTCTTGACTCAAGATTGATCATATTACAAAGTTCAAATCTTGAAACAAACCCATAACATGGTACAAGAAATTAATGAACTTGATGACATAATTTTCTTAATTAAAGATAATTTAAATCATAAAGTTCCAAGAATAACAACTAGTGATACTTGTCTTGGCTCAAGAATGTCGTCTTTGAAGGAGGGCTGGGTGGTCGACATCCCAGGCCCAATCACCCCGATAGGCCCGAATTTTGTTTTTTTAATTTGTTTATATAAATATTTAAAAAAAATATGTATCCTTAATTTTTAAACCCAACCCAATTCATAACATATAAGCCCATTTAAACATATAATTGTTTAACCCCAATAAAAATAAAAAATTTACTAAAGGCCCAAACTTTTTCTCGCACGGCCAAATTATTTTAACGATTCTCGGGACGGGCCTGCTCAAGGTTGATCATATCATCACAAAGTTCAAATCTTGAAACAAATACATAACATATTAACATGGTACATTAAAGTAACCAACTTATGACATAATTTGCTTAATTAAAGATATTAAAATCAAACGGTTCCAAGAATAACATCTAATGGCACTTATCTTGGATCAAGATTGATCATATTAACAGATAGAAATTAATGAACTTGATGACATTATCTTTAATTTGCTCAATTAAAGATAATTAATATCATAAGGTTTTAAGAATAACAACTTGTGACACTTGTCTTGACTCAAGAGTGATCATTTTATCACAAAAATCTTGAAACAAACCCAAAATAGGGTACAGCAAATTAATGAACTTGATGAAATAAAATGCTAAAATAAAGATAATTAAAATCATAAAGTTTCAAGAATAATAGCTGGTGACACTTGTCATCTAGGCTTCTAGCTCAATATTGATCATATTATCACAAAGTTCAAATCTTGAAACAAACCCATAACAAAGAAAGTAACCAACTTTATGACATACTTTGCATAACTAAAGAAAAAATTAAAATAATAATAAAGATTCAAGAAAATTAAAAAAAGGGTACCCTAAGGATGCAGAGGCCTGAACAGATTGTATGTGTTTCTTTTGGGACCCAGAAACAGCCGGAAAGTTGGAAGCTTTCAACAATGGAGAGGCAATTTGGCCGGAAAACCTCCAAGATTTTGGCCGGAAGGCGGCGGTGGTGGCCGGAGATGCTTGGAATCTCCATAGTTTGGTCTCCATATTAGTTGGAAAAATAAAAAAGGTGGTTAATTTGGTGTCAAGAAAGGCATATAATAAGATTAAAGAAATAGAGATGTGAAATGTGACCAATGAAGAAGACTAATAAGAAGATGGTGGAGGGTTGGTGGGCTTTGGGGTTAGGTAAACAAGGGTTAGTTGCTTGGTTGGTCTACAAAATGGCAAATAAACTTGTGCCCCATAGGTGACTTGACTAACTGTTAATATTAGGTATTGATTTCATTGTTAATTAGACCGTTTGCTGTTGATGAAGTCGATTTCTGAATTTATCCAATAATATCGTGTCATACAGGGTCAACTGGACGCAACTGGATACTCGTTGAAGTCACTGTCGAAACCTGTGGTGGTTCAGGCTAACGGTGGTTTGATCAATTTTCTTTTCCAAAAATTAAAAATATAAATATTAATTAAAAGATAAATTTTATAATAAAAGATTATACTATATAAATAATTTTCTATTTATAAAGAGTAAAATTTTTAAAGCATCTAAAAACAAAAATATATATATATATAATTTTTATCTAATTTAAATAAAATAATATATAAATAAACTAAGTTGGAAAAACCATGACTTTTAAAAAAGGTCAAAGAAAAAAAGGCCATGACTTTTAAGAAACCCAAGTAATAAAATAAAAAGTAGGTAATTGTGGTTTATTCATCTTCTTCATCTTTTATTCCTCCCTATTGCAGATTAAAAAATAAAAGAAAAAACATAAATTTCACTCGTCGCCGCTAGCCCAATCGTGCCCCATCTTGGGAGTCCAATCGCACCATGACTCGCACAAAAACATAATCGGAAATCAACAAACACAAATAAATAAAATAATAACAAACACTTGCAAATTGGTTATCACTATTTTCATGCTAATAAATATTTATATTTGATTCTGAAACAAATTCTTTCAACCATCATTACATTATAATTTGATTATGTCAAGGTTATTAATCTAGTTATTAACCTTGTATTTGCAAGAATTAATACATGTAAAGTGTTATATATTCAATTTATAAAAACCGTGTCCTTATAAAGAAACAAAAATTAAACTTCTTTTATAAATATTATGTAAAAACTCAAAAGTTTTTTTTATGAAAAAATAAATTAAGACACATATTCGATATTAACTTGGGTCAGTTCGAAAGACATCTGGGAAGAATCAGAACTTCAATCTCGAGTTTGAACCCGAGATCGAGAAGTCAACCTTAAACATACCTCTGAAATAATAATATCACACGTGAGATTGTTTGTCGTTCCGAAAATTATCTGGATAATATTATTATTATTATTACATGGTCTTCTTCTCCACCATTACCGCCGAGAATGCAAGTTCCCACCCCAATCCGGTCACCGGCGTGGTTCTCCACACGTCGTCTCCTCGAACATAAACTCCATGACTGCACCAACCCACACCACTTAACCCAACTCCACACTCTCATTTACAAACACAATCTCCATCAAGACCCATATATTATCCCTAAACTCATCACCGCCTTCTCACTCTGCCGGAATATTCCCTCCGCCGTCAAAGTCTTTGACCAGGTCAAACACCCCAATACCCACTTACACAATACCTTAATTAGAGCCCATGTGATTAATAACCACAAAACCCTAGCTTTTACTCTGTTCTTCAATATGCTCAATTCGGGTCTTGTTCCGGACAATTTCACTTACCCATTTCTGTTGAAGGCCTGTAATGGTGAAAAGGATTTCAATTTGGTTAAAATGATACACAGTCAAGTTTTGAAGTTAGGGTTTTGTTTGGATATTTATGTGCCGAATTCGTTGATTGACGCGTACTCGCGGTGTGGTTCGGTTGGGGTTCAGGTGGCTAAGGAGGTGTTTAGTGTGATGGAGTGTAGAGATGTTGTGTCGTGGAACACGATGATCAGTGGGTTGGTGAAAGCGAATAGGTTACGTGACGCGCGCCAACTGTTCGATAAAATGCCTGAACGAGATTTGGTGAGTTGGAATACAATATTGGATGGGTACGCGAAGTCGGGGCGGTTAGACGATGCGTTTCAGTTGTTTGAGAGGATGCCGGAGAGGAACGTGGTGTCGTGGTCGACTATGCTTACGGGTTATAGTAAAGCGGGGGATATGGATATGGCACGCATGTTGTTTGATAAAATGCCGGTTAAGAATTTGGTGTCGTGGACGATTATGATAGCTGGGTATGCGCAGAAGGGGCTCGCGAAGGAGGCTATCGAGTTGTATTTTAAAATGGAGGAAGCGGGGTATCGGCCCGATGATGGAGCGATTATTAGTATTTTAGCTGCGTGTGCGGAGTCGGGCTTACTTTGGTTAGGTAAACTCGTGCATCAATCTATTAAACGAAATAAATACCAATGTAGTACGCTAGTCGAAAACGCTTTGATTGATATGTATGCCAAATGCGGGAGCTTAAACAAGGCGTTAACTATATTTAAAGCCATGAAAAAGAAAGATTTGGTTTCTTGGAATGCGACGATTCACGGGTTAGCAATGCACGGGCACGGAAGCGAAGCGCTCGATCTTTTTACCAAAATGAAAGAATTAGGATTCGTTCCGGATAAAGTTACATTCATTGGCGTGTTATGCGCGTGTACACACGGCGGTTACATCGACAAAGGGATTGAATATTTCTACACGATGGAACGAGACTACGGGATCCCACCGGAGATCGAACATTACGGTTGCGTGATTGATCTTTTAGCGCGTGGAGGGCGTCTTCAAGAAGCTTTTAGGCTAGTTAAAACCATGCCGGTTGAACCAAACGTTATAATATGGGGGGCGCTTTTAGGGGCGTGCAGGCTTTATAACGCGGTTGAGCTTGCTCAAGAAGTGTTGGAACATTTGGTTAAGTTAGAGCCCGAAAACGCTGGTAATTATTCGATGTTGTCAAATATATACGCTGCAACGGGGAACTGGGCTGGTGTTGCGGATGTGAGGTTGAAAATGAAGAACACGGGTAATGAGAAGCCGTCGGGGGCGAGTTTGATCGAGTTAGAAGACGGTGTTCATGAGTTTACTGTTAAGAATACTAAGCATCCTGAGTCTGATAAGATTTATCAGATGGTTGATGGATTGAGTGCTCATATTGAAAAGGTTGATTATTGGCCAGATGTAATCTAATCTTGTTGTGTTTGTAAATTGTAATCATACTAATATGCCTTTAGATAAAACATAAAAGATGGTATGATTAGATTAATTATGTAATTAACTTTTGTCATATTTTGATATACATGAAATGTGGGTTTCAACACAATCTGGAGACCGGATAAGCGTCGTTTTAAATACGTTAATATTTTGTATATGTTAACTTGACAAAATAATTTTTTAGGTTTAATTCTATTACCAACCAAATTCACATCAACCTTCTGAAAGTTGTCGCGCAACGCGCAAAAGTGAAAAAAAAATACATGTTATTCTTTTAAGAGCAAAACATTAAACCTAGGATGAATATTTCACTTCTTCAAAACTCAAAAGATTGATCCAATATCACTTAAATTGGACTTATATTATTGTTTTGTTTTATGCTTATGCAATATATTTAGGTATTGGTTGATGATAAGTTATTTTATTATCTTATCCTTATATTAAACTTTTGTAGTTATTCGATTATCAGTCAACTATCTTTATAGGTATTTAAACAATTAAAAAAAATAATCTCTGTATATTTTTATTAATATGTGTATATAAAAATTAAAAAGGAAAGTTGATAGCAAATAAGAATAATTAAACATGAACTTTGATGTTTTCCTATTTTTTGGATGAATTAATATTTTTATCCTTTTTGAATATCATAAATTATAGATTAAGGGAGTGCCAATCAAGGAATCAAATTACCATAAAAGGTTATATATATAACAAAGAAACTCATGATCGTTTTATCTATTTTAATATATACTCTAACTAGGTTATTGACCCGTGTACGATACAGGTGGAAATATATAAAACGTTAAACAACAACAATTGAAAATTATAATTTCATAAAGAACAAAATAATTTTCGTTTTACAATTAACACAAACTTGAAAATTAAAATTTCATAAATAACTAAATAGTTATGTGTGGTTGTTAGATAATTATCAGTTGCTTTAATCATAAAGTATAAAGTAGTATTTAATCGTATGGAGTTAAATACAGCCGATTATGTATGCTAATAACATTATAATTCATGTTAAGTTATAATACAAACATTAATTTATAAAGTTACAATTGCATGTTGAAGAGTGAAACTTGCATACCAAAATAAGTTTATGAATTTAAGTTATGAATAGAGTACAACTATAAATCATATTAATTATTAATATACCAAATATATGTGAAGAGATTTGTCATGATGATTGTTGTAGATGTAGATGTCCAAAATAGGTGTATCATTAGTCAAATTACATATTGGTAGTATCAATGTGTGTAATAATGCTAGTAGGATCACATTGACAAAGATTCCTTATTTTAAAGTTTAACAAAAAAGATGTTATTTTTAAACCAACATTATAAAGAATAAACATAGTAGTTGGTTTAAACTTATAATCCAAGGAGAATATAGAATACAAAGGAAAACAAAAAATCATTGATATCCATATGAAATTAATTGATAAAAAAAGACATAACATAAGGAAAACACAAATTTATTGATATCCATATCAAGTTCAAACATGACAAATAAAACCAAACTCACAATGTCAAATAAAGGACAAATAACCTCAAAAACATCCAAACTCAAAACCGAAAAAAAAAAGAATCCATAAATGCATGCGAAACGTTTAATTTATTACGAAAACTCAAAATCCTTCCCTTTTATATCTTTTCCACTCCAACGATATCTCCCTGGCCAACATTAGCGTCAACAATTTCTTGTTCGTCAACCTTCGTCTTGGTTGCAGACATACCAATGTCATCATGAACATCGAAGGTGTCATCCAACTTGCGCTTGAGTTTTACATCAACGATAAGGAGGAAAAAAAACTATTAATACCACAAACAATGTTAGTTATTAAATATATAAAATGAGGAGGAAAAAAATTTACTAAAAACAAATATATTTTTATAGAATAATACCATCTCATCTTGTAAAATCATTTCAATTGACCAATCCTCTCCGGTTTTATTGTTGTCCTTCAAATGCCATAGTCTGAGAATACGAACTTTCAGTACACAGTCGTTGTTGAAAACATCCAAATCCTTGAACATGGTAATGTTTGATGCTTCCATGTTGTTGTGTCAGTAAAAATAAGATTAAAGCAAAGATTAAAGATTCAATAACTCATATTTATAATTTAAAGAAAATTAAAAAACCTTGAGAATGACACAAATATGAATGTTCAGGAATGAAGTGAGAAATGTGATATTTTCTTTATTCGGTTTTGTAGTATTTATAGATGAACATATTCTGTTTCAAAATTTGAATTGTTAGATTAAAAGGAAAGATGTAATTATAGTAAATTTATGGAATAGAATTAGGGATTTCAAAAACGTAATTGATAACTCATATTTAGTTAATTTGAAAGTAATAGCCGATTCTAATTAGGGGTCGATTAATAACACAATATCAATAATAAGTCATAACTCATAGCATACGAATGAAATGATATTATAATTCATGTTTACAAAATTAGACATATTAAGTTGATTTTAGAATCAGTTACACATTAAAAATTGAATATTTAACAAATACCATAATCGCCCGAAATAAACATAGAAAACATATCAATATGATCAAATATGAATCAATTAAATAAAATGGACGATTCATGTTTACAAAATTAAACAAACTAAGTTGAATTTGAATTCAAATTCAAATCCGTAAAAAGTTGTAAACTTATAGTAATGATATGATTTAATAAAAAGCAATTACTGTTAATCAAATTTGGAAACAGTTACACATTAAACAATTTAAAATACTAAGAAATACCATAATTTATTAGGAAACATGTCATCATAACAATTACATTCAAAATATAAGAAATATCATAATTTAAATTTTTTAACATTAAACATTAAACAGTAAACATTAAACATTACACATTAAACAGAGGAAACATATAAATTTACATAAACAATTAACAATTCAACCTGATAACCTAAGAATGTAAAATACCAACCTAGGTTAATAATCTAAACTATAGGTTAAAAAAAATTTACATTAAACATTAACCATTAACCATAGGAAACATATCAATTAAACATTAAACATAGTAAGCTAAGAATGTAAAATAATAACGTAGGTTAATATGTTAATGTAATACTAACCATCGATGTAAAGATACAAACCTAACAATGTAAAATACTAACCATCGATGTGAAGATCTGAGTAACAATTGCCATGGATCTTCTGAAATCGTTTCCAGGATCGAATCAAAGCAATCGTTATTATCCAATACCGTCAGTTGCCCAATTTATAATCCGATATCCGGTTTCGATTTTATATGAAGAACATAACGAAATCATTATATTATTGATATACAATAATGGCCGATTGAATGGAGGCTTTGGTTGATTAGGTTAAAAGGTTTGGTATGAAAGAATGTGTGTATTGAATTGAAGATGAAAGAAAACAAAATTGGAAACCGGGTTTCTCTTTCATGGTTACATAACTATTTTAATTAAGTATTTTAATTATTAGTATTTTTGAATTATTTAATTGGTAAGAAAAATAGAGAAGTGGTAGTTATATTTGGAAGATATGGAAATCGTACAATAGAAAAGGGTCATGTGAAGGCAAACTAATTTGTTTTAATAGTATAATAGGATTATAGATAGTTTTAAAACACTAAATAATATTTTGTTAAAAGTTAACAATAGAGGTATTATTTTTATAACTTTATATTTCTAAGCATAGTCAAATAATCAGTAGACACAAAAATGGGGAAAAAAAACGTTGTAAAAGAATCAAGTGGTGTGGATTGTCTTTAAACAGTCTTTAACTAAGGGTTTTAATTTGTAACTTTGATAAAAGAGTGTTAATCATGTTAGGTTGATAGATTATATAGGTGAAACGATGAACCTGAACACAACTTATATATTTATTAATGTCGTGTCTTAAACCCAATACATTAAGTCGGAAGGCTAGAATGCATGAACCAAGTTAATCTCTTGACCTCACTTGTTGATCTTTACCACAACAAAATCCCCAACTTTTGTTAATACATATATAATTATATATCAAGCGTTAAAAAAACGTGTGAATAAAAAATATATGGTCAGTCAGTCAAGTTTCTTTTTGATTAGTAGTTTTTTTTGTTGTTGTCGGAGTGAACATATTTATAAATCATAATTGTTAACTGATTAGGTGTTCAAACTGCCTATCAATTAATGTAAAAAAAAAGTAAATAAATAAAAATAATAAACACAATTTTTAATGTGAAGTATATATGATTTTTTAACGATGACCAAAATCCATCTTATATAATTCAATAAATTATAATACATCTTTTTATCCTTTTCTCCCTTATTTACTTAAAGTAGGTAAGAAAACAATCAATGTTCCGTCTCCGTAGATGCATAGTGACGTGAATTCGTTTGGTATTGGTTAAATTTGTTATAGTATCAACACTAAATCAAAAGGTAAATATGTAAACATAAAAAACAGTATCAACACATGTACAACTTAATATCAAAGTAACACGAATTTGGTCGGTGTCAGTTAGGTTAATTACAGCGCCGACACTAAAACTCAAAAAAAAAAAAATACCCACAAGAGCAACGACACTCGAATAGATCATGATACACTCGGTCGGTAAAACCAGGTATGTTCGAAACGTAGTGGTGCACCCCCCCCCCCCTCTTTGTATCAAGAAACTTTAGAAATATACCACGCAATAACACTTTTCTAAACGAAATTTCTATTCGTGTTCCTTTGTTAAGGAATTCAGTTTGTTCATGTCCGTGCGTGTCCGTTCATTAACATTATAAATGATATAATGAATATTAACAGACACAAACGAACGTAACCGAACACTAAGTAACACAAATGAACATAAACAAACAGATGTAATTTGAGGAGTAATAATAAATATAAATCAACATATAATCACCAAAAAAATCCGTAAATATATACATAATATAAAAAAAAGAAATAAAAAAATAAAAGCTTATCACAATGATCATGAACATAATTATATCAAAACAATCTTACTAAAAAAATAAATAGATAAAAACAGTAATGGTAAAGTTATAACAAACGAATATAATTAGACATACATAAACGAACAAAATCGAACGAATATAACTAAACGTTCACGAACACACCCTCTATTAATGTTCATTCATTATTAATCTTATTATAACAAAATTTTTTGTCCATATATGTTCATTTATTAAACGGTCGTACATTGATCGTTTTTGAAAGGTATACAATTTAATAAAAGAATAATAATTTAAAAGCAATAACAATGATGGAACCCATTTGTGACGTGGGTGGGTTACAAAGAATTAGGGATGGCAAAAAAACCCAAACCCGATGGGGAAAACCGAAACCCGCCCAGAACGGGGCGGGTTCGGGGACACTTAATCGGGGACGGGTCCGGGTTCGGGTTTTCCCCGTTTAAGTTAATCGGGTTCGGGGCGGGTATGGTATAGCCTGTACCCGCCCCGTATACCCGCCCCGTATACCCGTTTAAAACCCGTTTAATTAAATATAATTTTTATATTTATATATAATATATTATTTATTAAATATAATTTTTATATTCGGGTATGACTTATTATTTACATTAATTTAACTTTATTCATTAATTGTATTAACTTTATTTATATATTAGGTGTCACAACGGAGCTTGATTTGTATCTACAAGAGAAAGTTTGGATAAAAGAAACTGAGATTGACCTTTTAGCTTGGTGGAAAACAAATGGTGTCAAGTACCCAAGGTTGCAAAAGATTGCTCGAGATATATTGGCGATTCCAATATCTACCGTTGCTTCCGAGTCCGCTTTTAGTACAAGTGGTAGATTGGTAAGTCCACATCGTAGCCGTCTTCATCCAAAAACATTGGAAGCGTTAATGTGCGCCCAAAGTTGGTTGTTGAATGAAATCAAAGGTAAACAAACATTTTATTTTTTATTTTTAACTTAGCTACTATATAAACTTTTGACTTTTGTGATATGAATATAGCAACTTGTTCAGAAGAATCCGAGGCATATTGCCAAACTATTGAATATGATTGTGACGATGGTATTGAGGTAATACATATATATATGGTTTATCGTTTACATTTTAATATGGTTTAACATTGATTCTTATATAGTTTCCAATTAATATGTTAATGTTTGATTATCATAGCAATCCGGCGTGACAAGTGTTTGAATGGTTGAATGGGTGCGGTATGGACGTGTAAGAAGGATCAATCATGAAGTTAATTTCCGTTGTGATGGGAGAAATAAACATTTTTATGTATTAATAATGTCTTTTGTATGTGTAATGTGTTTGGATATTGAACTTTTTGTGTATTAATATTGTATTGTAATTTTGTATCATTTTCTTACAATCGGGTTTTAAACGGTGAACCCGACGGTTAAATGGGGATCCCCACGGGGAATTTAGCCCGTTTAAAAACCATTTATGCTAGACGGGTTCCCCGAATACCCGCGGTTTTCCCCGAATCCCCGATGGGGATTCCCCGTTTAGTCCCCGCGGGTTTTTAGACGGTTTTGGTAATGAGTTTTATAAACCGGGGCGGGTATGGGATTGGCATTCCCCGCCCCGAAACCGCCCCGTTGCCATCCCTACAAAGAATTGATTGTGACGCCACTTGCCTACATTTCCGTAACTCTTGATGGCTGTGGAAAACTTTTAGCAATTCTTTTTTCTTTCGGATGAAAAACTATTTATACTTTATTAATGTTTAAATTATATAAATTAACTATTAAAATTTTGTAACACTTGAAATAAATCTTACACAAAGAGGAGATATATCAAGTTAATAAGATATCTCATAAGGGGTATGCGTAGTTTGATTCGGTTCGATTCGGTATGGTTTTGGGCTAACTTTGGTTTTTTGGATTTTAGAAGACGTTATGTTTCCGTTTTGGTGATAGTTTTTTCGGTTTTTATCATTTGAGCTTGAAAATTTTAGGCTGAAAAAAGATTGGCCGAAAATGTTGAATTTAGGTATAAAAATATTTGATTAACTAATAACTATTATACATGTGGCCAAAAAATATATAAGTTGCATGATTATTAAATTCTTATAAGTTATTTAGAATAACAACAAAAAATAATAAAAAACTAGAATTCGGTTTGTTTTTATTACATGCAAAACCAAAACCAAAACCAAAACCAAAACGCAAGTTTGGTTTTTATAAAAACAAAATACCAAACCGTTAGTTGTTATTAATGCTTGGAATTTTCGGTTTCTTTTTTTGCACACCCCTATTTGCAATCTTAGCAATAGTAATCGATGGTGATCGGTTGGGGTAATTGTGTAAGTGTGTGACACTCCTTTTTCATGGACCACCGGTGTGGTGTGTCATGGTCATAGAGCGTAGCCCCCCCCCCCCCCCCCCCGTGTGTATTGTAACTAGTTGTTTTATAAAAACTTAAAGCAAAAGTCATAATACAGTGCAATATTATCAATCACGTGTTATAAAAATAGTTTCTAAAATCTTAAAAACAAAAATCATTAACACCATATCAAATTACCACGGGACCATTTGGGTAGCTAATTCTTTTAGATAGATTTTTTCATAACCTTTTTTTATTATTATTAATAATAATAATGTAATTCATAACCTTTTTTGTCACACCTCGACCAGGGTGCAACGTGATTGGACAAATACACAAGACACTATAAAAGTGACAAAATTTAATCAACTCATTAATTTCATTCAATCACCAAAGTAACACATATTGTTCATACAAATAACATCAAAGCATAAGAAATAGATATTGTTCATTCTTCTAATAACCTAGCGGTATCAAAATAGAATTACGTCTTCAAACTCCAACTCAAGTAATAATCAAACCTGTAACATGCATAAAATAACATTTGTCAACACGTATGTTGGTGAGCAATTTCATAGTTTTGAGTATATATAATATGAGTGAAATCCACAAACGTATATGAGACTATAAATAAAAGCATCAATCATGGTATATAAAACATATGTAAATGAGGATCCTTTCTAATCGGTAAGAATACCGACATACTTGGATAATGAGGCCCTATTCTGCTAGCACAAGGCTAAGTAGTTAGGGGAGCGTATGATCATACTTAATGAGGCTCAACAACATAAAAATAAACACTCGCGCACGTAAAGCATATGAGACATATAACACACAATAGAGCAAGTATTCTAGCATCATATACCTTAAAGTTTGTGGTTTGAGAAACGAGTATAATATAAATCATTTTTGTTTGAATAAGTTTGCATGTTACCCCCAAAAGATAAAAGTGAAAACGGGGGATGAAATGTACTCACGTTAACTAAGTATCTTGAAAGATTGATTCGTGAATAATCGGAGATCGGGTTTAACGAGCAAGACCTAGATTAAACGGGTCTTAAGTTAGTGGGTAGTCTTGGAAGGGTTTAAAATAAAATATGACAAGTAAAGTAAATAAATGAAGTTTATGGTTTAAAAATGTAAATACTTGGGAAATTAAAGACATGTTCTAAAAAGTAAGTTTACTCGAAACCGGGTCTTGGTATTCATTCATAATTATTACTCAACCTATGTTAAGTAGCTTATGTGGGTTATAATGCACTAATGCAAGACCCTTTGGGTATATGAACACCAAAACAAGGTTTTAATCGAGTGTTCGGATTTGTTAACTTGGGTCTAGATAATTAACTAAACTCAAAGTTAACTTTCCAAAATGTTTTGAGATAACTAAATAAAATCGAAAGACTTAACCAAGTATATAGTTCTATTATGAAGAACCTTGACGTCTGTTAAGTGTGTATTTGGTATCACCGGTCCAAGCTTGTTATAAGATTAAGTTGGATACCGACACACCAAGTAAGTTAATAAAATACTTAAAATTAGTTTAAAATACATTATTGAAGAAAAGATGAGTTTCGATGGCCAAAAACACACTTGTGTGTCTTAGGCAAGTGAACTCGGTTTAGTTTGGTTTTGGTTCGGTCCTTGACTCGGAATGATACCGATGATGGTTGCCACATACCCAAATACCATAGAACTATCAAAATGGTTTTAGAAGTTACAAGGTTCAAATCTTTCATAAACATGTTTATTTAACTATTTTAAACAAAACTAGTAAACAAAACTATTTAAAACAAAAGCTAGTAAACAAGAGTTCGGTCTTGGTTCGGTCTTGATTCGGGTCTAATCTCGGGACGAAACCGAGACTAGTGACTTCATACCCAACACCATGGAACTCTTTAAACATGAATTAAAACTAAGATACTTACAATATAAACAAAAGCATTAAAGGGAAATAGTATAAACAAGACTAGTAAACAAGAGTTTGGTCTTGGTTCGGTCTTGATTCGGGTCTAATCTCGGGATAAAACCGAGACTAGTGACTTCATAACCAATACCATGAAACTCTTTAAACACAAATTAAAAGCTAAACTACTTACAATATGAACAAGACTAGGAAAGCATTAAAGGAAAATAGTATAAACAAGAACTACAAAGAGTTCTCCATGTAGCCTTGCCTTGTAGTATATCACCTCCCGAAGAAGATGAAAGCCGAAGGAAACAAGGGGTGCATATTATATATATGTTGTGCCACAAGATATGAATTAATAAGTAACAAACAAGAATTAAATAAGGTTATTGCTTGATTATTAAGAACCTTAGAGGTTAGAGATATGAACTTTATTTGGGAGAGAAAGAAGATGAATGAGCAAAGAATAATGAAGATGATGGGGTTGTTTATATAGGGAAGGAGTCAAACTTGTTTTCCTTGTTTTATATCAATACTTGCATGTGTTTTTTTTTTAAAAAAAGGTTTAAATAATACAATCTAGTAACAAATCCAAAAGGTAAGAGATGATTATAAAACATAAAAATCCAACATTTTATATTAGTGAAAGATTTGGTTTATAAATCGGGTCGGGTTTTGATACAAATACAAATACAAAAAAGATCGAAAATGACGAATGTTACATTTTTTATTATTATTAATAATAATAATGTAATAATCTAGAAGCTTAAACCATACAACTTTATACAAGAAAAAAGTTGAAATACTTATATGAAAACACAACGAAATTTCATAAAGTCCATATCCTAATCCTAACAATTAATAAAATAAAAAAAGCTTATGAGTCAAGATCATATAATATCCAATTGTTTTTAATTAAATCAGATATATAATAATTTAATATTTTGATGTCACTATAACTATCTTTAAAAAGCATATTTAAAACTTATTTAAATAGTATGAGCTGGAGTCCTTCGTCCTTGTATTTGTATTTAGGATAATCATATAAGCCCATATTTATGTTGAACTTGGAATACTATTGGTTAAATTAGAATGTCATTTGTTGTATTTTTGGTTATTTTATTATTAGCTAAGGGTGATCGGAGCACTCGCCGAGCAACGAGATTGATCCAAAGCGAACAACCAATCAAAAAGAGTCACCTCACTCATACCTGATTGAATCTGATTCATTGACAGTTATGTCCTCGAAGAATTTGAATCAATAAACTCAAATCAATCCATTGTTTTTTTCACCAAAGTCTTTGGCTTCTACTTCCCGAAACTGCTCTTACACCTCGATCACCCTAAGAGCAATGGAAATGGGTCTCACGGGTGCACCGTGAGACTCCATTTGGCGCCGTGAGGGCGTGAAACACCACCCCCTTCCTCTGTGAAGGGGGCGTGGCCATTCCACCGCCACTTCTTTAACGTTGGTGAAGAGATCATTGTGGGCCCCATTAAACAGTAATATTTTTAAAAAATAGCCGTTGGCTATTAAATAAAAAAAAACAACTTTTTCCATTTCCTTTTTTATCTATAAATACCTTCTCATTTTATAAAAACAAACACACAAAACTACTCTTTTCCTCTCTATAATCTATAAAAATTCCATATTATTTTTTTAAAAATGTCATCACCATCTTCTTCCTCTTCGTCTTCTAGCGAAGAAAAAAACGCTTTTATGTTTTGTGCTTTCGCAACGGGGTGTTATGAGTGGTGGCAACAACAACAAGACGAGGCGGGTTCGTCAATACGACACGAAACCCGACGTGAACGTTTAAACCGTGACTGAGCGGCTGCGCACGAAGCACTACGAAACGACTATTTTAACACAAGATTGTAACTTTTAGTGTAATGTTTTATTTATGTTTATTAGTCTTTGAATGTATTGTAATTTTTATTAATCAATTAAATTTTTATTAGTTATAAAAAACAAAAGATTAAAAAAATAATAATAAAATAATTGAGGTTTCACATACCTTGTTTCACACAGGGTATTTTCAGTGAAAAATGTGGATGTGAAATGGGTATGTGAAAGCTGATGTGACGCATAGAGGGAAGTAGGCATGTTCAAAACGGTTTGGGACTAGGAGCCGGAACCGGTTCCTAATCGGTTCCTATATTCAAAACCCCCTTTTAAACCGGTTCCAGGTTCGAACCGGTTAGGGAACCGAACCGGTTCTCCCACTCTCGGACCCCTAACCTATATAACCGGTTCTTACCGGTTCCTAACCCGGTTCCTGTACCGTAACCGGTTCCAACCGGTTACAGTGTAAATTTTTTTTTTTTTCGTTTTTCGTTTGCGATTTGGATTCTAAACTACGATTCGTATTTGTATAACATGAAAAATAAAAAAAAAACAATTAACATAAAAATAAACAATTAACTGATGAAGAAAAGACAACTACTGAAGATGTTTGCCACTGAAGACAACTACTGAAGGTTGCCACTGATGACAAGTTGACAACTACTGAAGGTTGCCACTGATGATAACTACTGAAGGTTGCCACTGATGACAACTACTAAAGGTTGCCACTGATCACAACTACTGAAGACTGCCACTGATGAGGAATACTCATCAGTGGGAAAGCTGCCACTGATGAGGAATACTCATCAGTGGGAACAGTCATCAGTTGAATCAGTGGGAAAGCTGCCACTGATGACAACTACTGAAGGTTGCCACTGATGAGGAATACTCATCAGTGGGAACATTCATCAGTTGCAGAGTTTGTTGTCACTGATGCAAAATATGAATCAGTGACACATCAGTTGCAGAGTTTCATCAGTTGGAACATCATCAGTTAAATATGTAACCATTGTACAAAGTAAACTTGTTCATTGGATTTGCAATACAAGTGCATTTAGTTTTTTTTTTTCGTTTTTCGTTTGCGATTTGGATTCTAAACTACGATTCGTATTTGTATAGCATGAAAAATAAACAAAACAATTAACATAAAATTCATTTTATTTATTTTAAGAAGTTCAAAAAAAAAAGGTTACATGTTTTAAAATCTTCAAAAACAAACTAACAAAACATTAAACTTATAAATATAAAGTTGTGACATATTATTTCTAGAAAAGCCTTCTTGTTCGACGTAATTATTGAGCGGCGACTTCTTCCTCGGAATTACTTGTAGAAATGCCTTCTTGTTCGTCGTGCACTCGAACATCAAGTGGTGTTTCATCTTCGAGAGTGGTTACGTGTTGAATACGATCGATTGAGTCCAAGTGATCCTTTAAGCAAATGCACATCTCCACCGACTCCGAATTTAGTCTTGTTCTTCTCACCGATATTACCCTGCCACTAAGAGAAAAAGCGGATTCCGAAGCTACCGTAGAAGCTTGGACGGTTAGTAAATCACGGGCCATGGTGGCAAGAATCGGAAATTCGGTTTCCTTTACCTTCCACCAAGCCAAAACATCAAAAGTGCCATATTCCTCTTCGGATAAACCGGTAGAGTAATTATTTGCACTATACCTTCCTAGTTCGCTTGAAGGGGTGTTACCCCTTTGTTTTTTAGCCGTTACGTTGCGAACGGTGTTCATAAGGCTAATCATGGGATCTCGTACTCTAGTAGCACTTGAACTTGATGAAGACCCCCCCGGCATAGGCATGTGTATGTTTGACCCATATTTATTTAAATAAAAGTCATACATAAATTTAAAATTCAAGTTAAAATCATTTTTTGCCTCTGTTGAAAAGTTTGGGTCAACTTCATGCATATCTAAGGCTGAAAAAATTTCGTCTATCACACATTCAAACCCCGTAACATTTAACATTGGGTTTAAAGCGGCGGCGCAAGTAAAAACCGGTGGCAATTCAAGAAAGTATTTTTTTAATTTAAACTTCATTGGTAATATGATGTTTGAAAACATTGGACTTTTATTTTCAAATTCTTTAAGATTGTTAACGATTAAAAATAACTCCGAAAGAACCAAGGGACTTGTCGGATAATACGTTCCCGATAGTTTCGTAGTTGATGTTTTAAAAACTTCAAGAAAAGTCGATAAGTCATTGATAATTTCCCATTTCTCATTTGAAAAGGGGATTGCCAAATCATTCTCGGCAAGACTAGAATGAAACATTTGTAAAGTTTCTCTTTGTTTCAAAGCACTTTGAAACATTATGCAAGTGGAATTCCATCGATGAGGTACATCCCAATTAGCTCCCAAAGCTTTTCTTCCCGTATCTTTACAAAATTTTATATATTCCATTTGTCTTTTTTTACTTTTCTTAAAAACTTCATGTATCATTAGTCTAAAATCGTTTATAACCGATGTAACCTCATCCGAAGCAAAGCCCGTCTTGCACGATTAAATTAATGATATGTGCAACACATCTTGAGTGAAAAAATACACCATTGCAAATCGGCGTATATTTTAATTTTAATTTATCAACCGCCGATGTATTATTCGACGCGTTATCAAATGCCATTGAAAATATTTTATTTTATAGTTTATAAGTTTTTATAACATAATCTAAAATTTCAAACAAATTATCTCCCGTATGTGGATACTCAAAGAGTTCGAAAGCAATGGTGCGTTTCATCATTTCCCACGATGACGGGTCTACCCAATGAGCGGTGACACAAAGATAAGATTCGGGTAGACCATGTGGAGCCGACCAAACATCACTAGTTAAGTTTATTCCCGTATTTATATTTTCAAAATATGCAATTAGTACCTCTTTGGCCTTCTTCCACAATTTTAAACAATAACGTTTAAGAGTATGACGACTTACGTGAGTGTATTGTGGTTGAAGCGTATCTCGAATCATGGCGGTTAAGCGAGGGTTGTCGAAGTGGCTAAACGGCAAAGCTTCTTGAATCACAAACTTCGCCATACGATCTTGAACTCGATCAATTTGGCATGTAAATATTCCGCCTTCACTATCCATTTGCGTTTGTTGCGAATCGACGTTCTTTTTCAACGCCTTGCAATACGGTTTTTCGATGTGTTTCTTCAAATTTGAATTCGAAAGTGGGTTTAAATAAATCCCACAAAACTTGCACCGAGCCTTCAATGAATGGTCACTCAATTCAACCAAATCCCAATTGCACCAAATCTCTTGATTACGATTATGAGGTACAATACGAACGAAACTTGGTTCGGCGTTGGAACCTTGACCAACCGATGATTGTGAGGCAGCCATAACAACAAATATGAATATAGAAGAAGAGAAAACAAGAGATTAGAGAACTCAAAACGTTGTAATAGCGTTTTTTTGTATTTTTTTGCGTTCGGGTTTGCGTTTTGAGTGTTGTGATGAACCCATGACACCAAATACCTATTTATACTAGTAGTGGGGTGCTTGGGGGAGCCAAAAAAACGGCTATTTTTGACCCCAACGGTCAAAAAACGGCCAAAAAACGATTTCCAACGGCTATATTCGATCCAACGGCTAGAACCGGTTAGGAACCGGTTCCGGATGGTTCGGTTCCAGAACCGGTTCCGGTTCCTACCCGCCCCCACTCAGAAATGCAAGAACCGGTCACGGATCATCGGGTTGAATCAGATAGGGTCCGGTTCCTACAAAAAACGGGTAGGAACCGATTCGGGTCCACCGGTTCGGTTCCAGGAACCGGTTTCGTTGAACATCTCTGGAGGGAAGGTTTCACCCCACCCATTTCCATTGCTCTAACATATGTAAAACAAAATCCGGTCACACCAAAGAAAAATAGTTAATGTTTGCTTTATTGTTTATCAGTTAGTTGATTTTTGAGACCAGACGAACTCGGACACTCTTTAATCCTACTTCTAAATATCTATATTACATTACCCTTCAAATCCCCTGTGAGACGCCGTAATATTAAATCCATTCAATCGGTCAGTTACAGATAAACCTCAGGCGAACTTTAATGTTCCTTCAATTGTGACTTAATTTACTGTTTTCATCTATGTATGGCAAAACGAACTGATGGGGTTGGGTTCGGGTCAAATTAGTCATTTTAAACATGTATTAAACTGGCAAAAGGATTTGACTTTGGTTGAAGACAATAAAACCGAATCGAGGTTTTGCGTTTTTGGAGTTCTTTTTTTTAGATGCATTTAAGCTTCTGCAAAAGAGAGATGCAACGTTTGGTCTCGATCAGCCCGTTAGAGTTTCTTTTGCAGATTCTTACATTGACCCTGGAGATGAGATAATTGGCTAGGTATATTGTGGGGTTCATCTCGACTTTAAACTTGTCTTACATGGTGAAGAGGTATGTACCCGCCTCAACACCGAGCAAGGCGGGTCAACCCACAAGATATAGACAAGAGGCTTGAGATCAAGACATTAAGAAGTCACAAAGCCAAAACCTATGCGCATGGCGCATATCACATATGCTCATGCATCACATGCTCAGGCATCATATGCCCAGGCACCACACATGCTCAGGCATCATATGCCCAGGCACACATATGCTCACGCATATCACATATGCGCGCGGCGCATCAGCGCGCGGCGCATATCACATGCTCGTGCATATCACATCTGTGCATGAAACATCTGCGCGTGAGAATAAAGAGAAGACCTCGCGCATCCTCAGGATTGGCGCATATCACACATGCACATAATCAACCTCGTCCTTATCCAAATCAGGATTAGGGCAACCTTGATTGTGCACGTCAGACAACCTTCCAGAAGGTATCTTTTTAAGGAATAAGAATATGCTGATGTTGACAGCTGCCAAATGAAAGGTGGACAACTCAGCATAACCCATGTGCTAGCACGTGATTATAACCAATGAGAAAGCACCAGGTGTCCCAGAGGACACGTGGCGCAGAGCAATTGGAGGAGGCCAACAAGGCTGAGCCCAATCAGTGGAAACCCTAGCACTATAAATACAGCATCAACTCCACAAGGAGGGAGACTTAATCATTCACAGTTACAGCCAGTAACATCATCATATCACATTCAATCATATTCAATTACCTTCAATCACAGACAGTTACATCCAGTAACACAATCACACAGAGTATTCAGCTATTAAGCAATACTCTCCAGATTTCCTTATCGGGATATTATTATCTTCTCCACAAATACTTATTCTCACACCGGAGGGTTACCCCAAAGAGGACCCCTCTGTCCCTTTCTGAGGGGTAAGTTGACGGTGCTGTTCATTTTGTAGGTGGAAGAACACAGATCCATAGCATAATCATACCCGAGGAAAGTAGATCGTCTACCAGTGAGTCGATCCACGCTTCTTCATTGGCGCCATCCACTGTTACAACGGCAACAAGATCTACTCAGATCTATATAAAAAACCAATTTTCACCATGGTTTCTGGCGTTCGTAACGTTGATCAAGCTCTGGAGGATATTGAACGTGAGGATGTTAATGAGGGACAACAGTTTCTGAGGGCGCAGCGTGATTCTACGCGCGCCACCAGTAAACGTCCTTTCATCACAACTTCTCATGGCCAGACTGAAACTCCTCCAGACGATCTTACGTTACAAAATCTTGCCGGCGCGAAACAAAAAGGACCAATGGGTCCAGAAGATGAAACAAATGATCCTAACGAATGGCTCATAAACGAGCAGCGGCGTCTAATGGACAAGTACAATGAGATGGTCAAACAGAAAAAGCTAGCCGACTTAACACAAAGGCAAGCGTTTGATAAGCAAACTGTTCATGGAACAAAAAGGCCGCGCGCGCCGGAAGAAGGACATTCTGTTCACACTGCACACACTGAGTTCAGTGATGAAGAAGTGCACAGCATGAGGAAGACGCGAGATACTCATGCAGGAGGCTCACAGCTCCGCGCGCCTGTGAACATGGCGCCTGGAGCCAGAGCCGATCTGGATCTGCACATACCGTACAGCCCACCAGTTAGAGGGCAAGTGGACGTAACCACACCGTACAGACCAGCCATCTTGGTGAAACATTCAAAGTTCACTGAGCGCATCGCGAAGGCTCCCATCCAGCACAAAACCAAGATGCCAAGTGGTTTGGGCAAATATGACGGCACTACAGATCCAGACGATTTCTTGCAAGGTTTTTACAACACAGGAAACCTAGAAAGCTGGACGATGCCAACATGGTGTCACATGTTTGCTCGCTGCCTCACGGGCGCGGCGCGTGTCTGGTTTGAAAGCTTGCCGACTGGGCAAATCGATGGGTTCGAGGAACTGTTGGAAAAGTTCCAAGCCCACTTCGTACAGCAGCGCAGACACACGCGCGACCCTGATGACATCATGCACTGCGTGCGCAGGAATGATGAAAGGATTGAGGACTACATCACTCGTTTCAATCAGGAGTCTCTGGCAATCGGAGGTATCACTGAGCAACTATTGCGCGTGGCCTTTATACAAGGCGCGCGCAGTGATCAACTCCGCCGAGCTCTTGTGAGCAGAGATGGCATGCCCACCACGTGGGCCAAGTTAATGGAAGCATCGCGAGTTTTCGCGAGAAATGAAAAACAAATTGCCCAAGATAGGGCAAGAGAAAGAGCGCATCAAGCTGAGTCGCCGCGCAGCAAAGAAAAAAGGGGCAAACAGAACTCTGTATGGTCCAGGTTGCAACCAACCAGTTTTTCTTCCGCAGAAAAACAGGCGCAACCAAGCTCACCCCAGCCCCAAAAAGATGTTCGTAATCGCGGGGAGGGTGACAAGAGGGAAGGCGGCAGAGATCCCAGCAGACCTCTGCCAAGAATATGGACTCCCCTCACTAAAACGCCTTCACAGGTGTTAAGCACTGAGAATGTCCAATTCAAAAGCCCCAAGCCACTACACTACAAGGGACCATCAGACAGTGGCAAGTACTGTGAATTTCACAAATCCACAGGGCACAACACTGATGCATGCCACCACTTGAAGGATGCAATCGAAAAGGATGTGAAATCAGGCAAGCTGGCTCACCTGGTGAAAGACTCAAGACCAGAAAACGAACAACCAGGAGCCTCAGCCAGCAAAAAGTACAAAAGAATTTGTGTAGCCGAGGGAGGAAGGCAAGGGCAACTATCAAGAAAGAGAAGCGCGCAAATCCAAGGAGATTGGCGCGAGCAACAAGTCATCTTCCCAAGAATCAGGGGAGGCCCTTCCATCAGCAGTCCTCTTGTCATCACTACACACATTGCTCATTACGAAGTGTCAAAAGTCCTGGTTGACACTGGCAGCGAATCAGACATCATGTATGAGCAATGTTTCAGGAAACTGGATCCGGCAGACCAGGCAAGGCTTGAAATTGTGAATGCCCCGATCTCGGGTGTTTCAAATGAAATCATTCATCCCCTAGGTCAAATACAATTTGAACTAACCATGGGGGATGAGAAACACAAGCGAGCCGAAGTTGTTAACTTCCTGGTCTTGCCCACCACTTCTTCCCACAATATGATCTTGGGTAGGGAAACGATTGCCCAATTCAACGCCATACCGTCGCCAGCGCACGGCGCATTGGGGTTCCCAACACCAACAGGTGTAACTTTTGTATACCGAGATCATTTGTGCGCAGTGACAAGTACTCAGCGGGAGGGGAGAATGAAACTTCCAATGGCAGACAACGCGCCAGAGGAATGGATTCTAAACCCAAATTTCCCGGAGTAGAAAATCACAATTGGCGCAACGATATCAGACGACACAAGGTTGAGAATGAAAAGGTTGCTCACAGCATATATGTCAGTCTTCGCGTGGCAACACTCTGATATGACTGGGGTTCCGCGAGACCTGGCACAACATTCTCTCAACACGTTCAAGTCTGTAGAGCCAATTGCTCAAAAGAAGAGAGTCATGGGGGATGAGAAAGCGAGGGCCATGAATGAGCAGGTTGAGGATCTATTGCGCGCAAACATCATCCGCCCGATACGATACCAGACATGGGTAGCCAATCCTGTGATGGTAAAGAAAAGTAACGGGTCGTGGAGGATGTGCATTGACTTCAAGGACCTCAACAAAGCGTGCCCAAAAGATTGTTACCCTCTCCCAAACATCGACGCAAAGGTGGACTCCGTGGCGCCATTCAAGCTCAAATGTTTCCTGGATGCCTACAAGGGCTATCACCAGATTCAAATGGCACCACAAGACGAGGACAAGACCGCATTTAGAACCGACAAGGGTGTTTTTTGCTACACAAAAATGCCCTTTGGTTTGAAGAATGCGGGCGCCACCTACCAAAGACTTATGGATGCCGTTTTCAACGAGCAAATTGGAAGAAACCTAGAAGTCTATGTGGATGATTTGGTGATCAAAAGCAGGGAGGAAAAACAGATGCTCAAGGACATCGAGGAAACCCTTGGGCGCCTAAAGGAAGTTAACATGAAGCTCAATCCGAGCAAATGCACTTTCGGCGTGCAAGAAGGAAAATTTTTGGGTGTAATGGTCACCAAGGATGGTTTTAAGGTGAACCCTGAGAAGGTGGAGGCCATCCTTGACATGCCTTCGCCATCCACCATGAAGGAAGTCCAGAAGCTGAATGGTAGATTGGTTTCAATCAACAGGTTCCTAGCGAACCATGCAAGCAAATCTACCCCATTTGTCAACACATTGAGGAATTGCTTAAAGAAAAGCCAATTCAAATGGACTCCTGAGGCCGAGCAGGCTTTCAGTGAGATAAAAGAAAGTTTGATAAATTTGCCCGCGCTCACAGCTCCACTTCCTGGTGAAACTTTGACATTGTACCTATCAGCAGGAGAGCGCGCCATCGGCGCAGTATTATTGGTGGATCGCAAGGGAATCCAAACACCAATATACTATGTGAGTCGGGTGCTGACAGATCCTGAGACGCGCTACTCCATCATGGAAAAGTTAGTTTTGTCACTAACACACGCGTCGCGCAAGCTTCATAGATATTTCAATGGTCATCCCATTGAAGTTCTGACTGGTTACAACATCCAGCAAGTCTTGCGCCGTCCCGCGCTCTCAGAAGGCTGACAAAGTGGGCGCTGGAATTAGGAGAGCACACGATCTCCTATAAGCCCCGTCCAGCAATAAAGGGACAAGTCTTGGCTGATTTCATTGCCGAGGTCCCCGAAGGAAAAATTGAAGAGGCTCAGCGCGAGGTAGACCCTCCGCGAGCCAATGACGAAGAAAATGTTTGGAGTTTGTTCACTGACGGAGCTTCAAACAACGAAGGGTCTGGCGCAGGCCTCAAGCTGGTGGATCCAGAGAATCATGAATATACTTACGCCATCAGGTTGGACTTCAAGAGCACCAACAATGAAGCTGAGTATGAAGCCTTGCTGGCTGGCCTCCGCATCGCGCACAAATTCGGAGTGAAAAAGCTAGAGGCACATGTTGATTCATACTTGGTAGCAGCACAGGTCAATGGCCTTTATGATGCCAAGGAGAACACCATGCCTCTGTATCTAGAGCAGGCGAAAAAGCTCATCGAGCAATTTAACTGCTTCAGAATCATTCATATTCCGCGCAGTGAAAACAAATCTGCTGACGCGCTGAGCAAGATGGCATCAACCAGCTTCGATCACTTTGGCAAAGATGTCAGAGTAGAAGTAATGAGCAACCCGTCGGTGGTAGCGAAGTCTGTCCTGGTAACTCATACAACCCCTTCATCATGGATAACTCCAATAATGGAATTCTTGAAGGAGGGAAAGGTACCAGATGATCGCGCGCAAGCGAGGAAGATAAGACACAAGGCGCAGAACTATGAACTGCTTGATGGTACATTATATCGACGCTCCTATCTTGGGCCGCTCATGAAATGCCTAGATGCTGAGGAAGCAAGCTATGTGATCAGAGAGATACATGAAGGAATCTGTGGAATACATGCTGGCCCGCGCATGGTGGTTGCCAAGGCAATGAGCGCAGGTTACTATTGGCCTGGCATGTACTTGGACGCTCTAAAAGAGATCAAAAAATGCAAAGCATGTCAGAGCTATGCGCCAAACACCATGCGGCCAAAGAACAACTTGATTCCGATGACCTCCGCATGGCCTTTCCACAAATGGGCAATCGACATTGTGGGTCCCCTACCGCAAGCGCCTGGGCGAGTAAAATTTTTGGTAGTGGCAGTAGACTATTTCACAAAATGGGTTGAAGCCAAGCCACTAGCAAAAATAACAGCCGAAGCGATGAAGCAGTTTATCTGGAGCAACATCATATGCCGTTTTGGCTTGCCCATGGAAATTGTGAGCGATAATGGCAAGCAATTCACTGACAAGAAGATATCCAGCTGGCTCAAGGAATTGCGCATCAACCAAATTTTCACTTCAGTTTATCACCCTCAGGGGAATGGACAAGTGGAACGCGCGAACCAAAGCTTGTTAAATGGGCTGAAGAAAAGGTTGGAGGGAGAATCCCATTCTTGGGTCGAAGAGCTACCTAATGTCCTGTGGGCACACAGGACATTAAGCAAAACCAGCAATGGCGAATCCCCGTTCAGCCTAACCTATGGAACAGAGGCAATGATTCCAGCAGAAATTGGATGCCCATCCCATAGAGTGCTCATGATGAGCAAGATTGATAACGAGCGCGAAAGACGGTTGGATCTCAACTTACTTGAAGGGCGCAGAGAGGCGGCTATCATCAGTGAAGCCAAGTACAAGAAAAAGCTGGAAAAATATTACAACCAGCGCGTGAAAGAATGCCACTTCAAGAAAAATGATTTTGTCCTTCGAAACAATGAAGCTAGCCGCGCGATACCCCCGGGAAAAATGTCCCCAAATTGGGAGGGACCTTATCAAGTCTCGGAAGAATTGGGAAAAGGCGCATACGCTTTAAAAGATTTGAATGGAAAGAAGATCCCGCGCGCATGGAACGCGGCACAGCTTAGAAAATGTTTCATGTAAAAATGTCAAGTTTGTAATCAAGGCTTTTTAAACCATTATAAATAATGATACGCGCTATCTTCTCTTAATGTGGATTCTGTTACCTTTTGCATACATGTTTCACACTTCCCTTTATTAGTTTTGAGCAATATGACAACATTGTATTGACATCAAAATGAAATAAAACGAAGTAAAACATACATGCGCGAGCTTCAAGCTCAAACGCGTTAACGAGTCTTAACTCTAAAACGTCAGGGCCTTAGCCCAATTCTATTACCTTTTGCATACATGTTTCACACTTCCCTTTATTAATTTTGAGCAATATGACAACATTGTATTGACATCAAAATGAAATAAAACGAAGTAAAACATACATGCGCGAGCTTCAAGCTCAAACGCGTTAACGAGTCTTAACTCTAAAACGTCAGGGCCTTAGCCCAATAATGTGAGCCTTAGCTCAAATCACTCACAACATCCATCCTACATACTGCGCACCCTGACCATAAAAATACCTAAACACAACTAAGGCAAAGCAAATGCCAAAACATAGTTGTTAAGGTTTCAGGTCGAGGTCGCGCATGCAATTGTAATGGATATCTGAGCAACACATATTGATACGTAAAGGCTAAAAAACTCATAATTCCATGCGCGATAACGTCGCGCAAAACAGGAATAATGAAAACGCCAAGACACGTGTCAACAATATCAAGATATGGCAAAATCACTTATAATATGACAAGGGTTAAGTATAATAAAATTCCTTACAACCTTGTTCTTATTCCAACGTGCAAGCATATCTTATATTCAACAAGCAAACATTCAATATAAAGAGATGAATGGGGAATGCGCAAGATGCGAAGAAGGGAAGAACAAAATTTCATTCCATTGAAATTTACAAGTTTACAAGATAAGATACAAATTACAAATAAAAATAAAAAACATGAAGGGCTTCTCAAGTCTCCACGTCGACGTCAGCCTCTTCATAATCCTCATCATCGCCCTCAGCATCTGGCGCAGCCTGCTCCTCGTCTTCTCCAAACTGACCATAGTCAAGTTGTTCATCTTGAATGGAGTCTTCTAGCACAACAGTGTCAGGAGCGGATCCTTTGGCCACGCCAGAGCCGCTAGCAACGCCAGCATTCCCCGCGCCATCATCGCCGCCACCAGCCCCTTCGCACTCGTCAAGTAATTTCTTTAGCGCGGCGAGATCGGGCTGGTCAGCAAGCGCGGATATCTGCAAATCATAAGCAAAAATATGAGTACAAAAAGACTTAGCAAATAAGTCAAGGTAATCTCATTAAGGTTAAAATACCTGCGCAAGGATGGGAATAGGAGTATTCATATACTTCTCCCCCATCGTGGCCATCTCCGCGCAGGCAGCGTCGCTCTGATAAGGGTACTCGGATGGGTTCTTCTTCAACATGCCATATTCATAACCATCCGTGAACCCTTCAGCTCGGCCCACCAAGCGCGCGGCAGCGTTGCAATCCATCACCAGGGCCTGAAACTCGCCTGAGTATTTCATCGCGTAAGCGCAACGAGTCATGCCCTGTGAGATCAGCCATTGGCGATCCTGCGCGAGGCCAGCAACAGACGTCTCGAGGGCAGGAACCTGAGAGTTTAATAACTCAACAGTTTCCTTAGTCTTTTTCAGCTCCTCTTTGTCGGACGCTGCCGCCGCCAAGGATTCTTCTTTTTCCGCCCGCGCAGCATCAAGTGCTTCCTGGCTAGACGCTGCCGTCGCCAAGGCCTCATCTTTATCGGCCTGCGCGGCCGCCAGCTCCCTCTTCAGGCGCGCAACCTCACTCTCCAGTGATGATTTTTCAGTTATAGACTGGACAAGAGCTTGGTCACGCGCCTCCGCCTCAAGCTCCAACTCGCGCGCTCGGCGCGAGTACTTGGCCGCGTCCGCCTCCGCCGCCTGCAGCTTCTCCCGCGCAGCCTGAAGCTCATGACCGCGCTTCACGAAGGCGCTGTTGGCACTGGCTCTGTTCTCACTGAGCTCGGCTTGGAGCTTCTCAGCTCTCTCGCGAGCATCAGAAAGATGCCAAGCAGACACCTTAGCCTCTTGCTTGGCTTCCGCAAGAGCATCACGTACTTTTACGTAATCAGAGCGAAGCTCTTGGGAGGCAGCAAAGAAGGCCGACCCAGCAAACATATGGTCGTTGAGCAGGTCGTCGCGAGCGCGGTCCTCCTGGAACCTCCTTTCAGTTGGAGGCACAGCATGAGCCCAGAATTCCGCACACACACCCATGGACTGAAAGGTGCTGTCTTCAGTTATATTCCATCTCGGGCGGTAAATGTGATCGGCTTCCTGCAAAAGCAAAGTAATTATCTAAGTTATCAAAACACTAAGATGGAAGTCCGCGCAGCGGAACAAAAAATAACCTATACCTGCGGGGATGAAGCAGAAAAGTCATCGCCAGCCCTACGAGAGGGCTCCGCCGCGAAACCTCGTGGCGC
Organism: Bidens hawaiensis; assembly: GCF_021521415.1. Taxonomy (NCBI): domain Eukaryota; kingdom Viridiplantae; phylum Streptophyta; class Magnoliopsida; order Asterales; family Asteraceae; genus Bidens; species Bidens hawaiensis. Next base: position 141,584 of record NW_027492095.1, on the reverse strand, counting down.
TGCAGGGCTGGCGCGGGCGCCTGCGGAGTCTTCAACTTCAAACTCCTCACCCTCCTCTGAAATAGGCCTCTTCTCCTGCGACCTAGAATCAAAATCGGTCTCGCAGGGAGGGCTGTGCGCAGGAGGAGGTGAGGGAGGTCTCGACGCCGCCAGGTCGGCGCGCAAAGCGGCCTCCTGCTCCTTAGTAATCCCGATGAGGGGAGATTCATCGCTTGCAGGAGCAGGAGCAGAGCCAACGGCGCTGGCAACGGCGCCAGGAATGCCGCCAGAAGCTTGTGCACCAGCTACGGCTTCTATGAAAAATCAACAACAAGAAATGGTTCAGGACTTGATCTAAAAGAGTCAGAAAATAAGAGCGCAATACGTACCTTGGCGCAACTCCGTTCGCGCAGCAAACATCGCCATGAAGTCCATTCTACCCTTCTTTGAGGGTAAAACGGGGGACTTCGAAGCAACCTCCGGCGCAGCCTCGGCATCTTCTTGCGCTGTCGCCGGCTCTACAAACATTTGAGTGAGCAAAGATTCATTAGTAATTCAATCAGAATCGCGCTCATAGAACCATAAAAGAAGCAAAGGATAAGCAAAGTATACCTGTCGAAGGCGCAACACCGCTTCCCTTTTCCGCCGCGCGAAGGGAGGAGGTAGTGGCACCATGCCTCAGGTGGACAGGAGGTCTGCCCACTTTTTGAGGCAGGGAAGACAAGGAAACCTTGGTGGTAAACTCCTGGGTTTTCCTAAATCCCCCCGCCCGGGTAGGAGGATCCTGAACAACAGGGGCAACATCTTTTTTCTGTTTCTTACTGGCCCCTGCGCCAGTTTTCCCCTTAGCTTTACGCTTTAGTTGGGGCGCCTCCTCCTCCTCCTCTTCCGCGAGCTCCAGCTCGTAGTTTTCGAGCGCATCTACAATACATGCAACAGAAGTGTTAGCAAAATTTGGTATTATAAAGGAAAATGCATAAGTACAAAGGCTTACCAGGCGCATCGCTGTCGAAGACAAATCCCAGATCAACAGGGATGAACATGTCATCAAAGCGATCCGGGAAACCAACCTCCCCAGCGCCGAGCGCGACGGAGCCACCCTCCATATGCTCATCATATGCGGCGTGGATGTACTCCTTGGTGACTGCACAAAACAAGTCAAATGATATCAGTAAAAACAATTATATTCGCGCAGAAGTAAAGCAATGAGATAAACTTACACAACCCGTCGACTTGGATAACGGGCTCAAGCGCGCTGTCCGCCCACCTCCTGCTCATACCAACCCCCACCAGAGCCTCCTCACAAATGTTCTTGGCGGGGGATGGTTCAGCGGTCAACTTATTAACCCAGGCGCCAGTTGGGTTCTTGAGAACACCCACATCCGCAGGCGCAGAATAAGTCGCGCGCATAGTCATGCGGATGGGGATCACACCAGCCCTTATATAGAAAAACCTCTCAGACCAGTCATGAAGGCTCTTGAATGAAACAGTGGAGCACTTCACCTTCTGACTGCGAGGAATAAAATAGAACCAAGAGTCTTGGATCTTGGGCTTGTAAAAAAACTGAAAGCGCCGAGGGGTGGGCTCCTCGCGCTGGGATTTGCACATGAACTCAAAGTGAGTCATGCGCACAAGTCCAAACGGATGGACTTGGGATATATGAATCCCATAGAACTGAAGCAGTGCACCCACAAACCTTGTCATCGGGAGACGAAGGTTGCAGTGGGTGAAAAAATGGCTATATAGGGATATATAGCCGGTAGGCGGGTCTGCCGCCGTTTGCCCGGCCACAGGCAACATGCAGCCAAACAGGGTGGGAAAACCCTGAGAGGCGATAAGGCTGTCAAGATCAGCCTGCCTCAATTTGCAGGGGATTTCATTCCACCTCTTCACCGCCTTGGTCCTCCCTACCTCCTCCGATGAGCCCTCAGCAGCCTTCTTCCCCTTGCCGGTCTTCTTCAATGTAGACATTACTAACGATTTTCTACGGCAATGGATGGGGGAGATTGTATTGTCTGAACTATCAGACATACAACTGTGACAACGAACAAAGATTGCTTCTGAATAACAGATATTTGGGAAGCAGAGCAAAGATAATCAGAAGACAAAGAAAGAAAAACTCAGAAGAATAAACAAGAAGATGAAGGATAAAAAAACTCTAAGGGCTGGCTTTTATAGGCCCAGGAGAGAGAAATTTTGGTGCTGAACGGACTTCACGCGCCCCCACTCGCAGGTCTAAGCCAATGCGAGCGCGACACGTGTCCCTGACACTGTGTGAGGGGACATGAAAGGAAACTATACGGCTGCTGCCAGAGTTCACGCGCCACCACTCGCAGGAACGGACCAACGCGAGCGCGACACGTGTCCCTGACAGCATGTGAGGGGACACGAAAGGCAACTGTAGCACCTCGAGCACACGAAAAGCCTGACACGTCTCCATCACTGGCCCACGTCAGCAACAACCAACCACGTCCAGGGACGATTCGTTTGCAACCAAGAGGATAGAATTTCGCGCAACGGTGACTAATAAGAAGAAAAAGACAAACCCCTATTAAAAAAACAAACTGTTAAGTCTAATATCTATCTTGCCTCGCTCGCGCGAGACAAGACACACATTAGACTGGGGGGGCTTGAAGAGGTATGTACCCGCCTCAACACCGAGCAAGGCGGGTCAACCCACAAGATATAGACAAGAGGCTTGAGATCAAGACATTAAGAAGTCACAAAGCCAAAACCTATGCGCATGGCGCATATCACATATGCTCATGCATCACATGCTCAGGCATCATATGCCCAGGCACCACACATGCTCAGGCATCATATGCCCAGGCACCACACATGCTCAGGCATCATATGCCCAGGCACACATATGCTCACGCATATCACATATGCGCGCGGCGCATCAGCGCGCGGCGCATATCACATGCTCGTGCATATCACATCTGTGCATGAAACATCTGCGCGTGAGAATAAAGAGAAGACCTCGCGCATCCTCAGGATTGGCGCATATCACACATGCACATAATCAACCTCGTCCTTATCCAAATCAGGATTAGGGCAACCTTGATTGTGCACGTCAGACAACCTTCCAGAAGGTATCTTTTAAAGGAATAAGAATATGCTGATGTTGACAGCTGCCAAATGAAAGGTGGACAACTCAGCATAACCCATGTGCTACCACGTGATTATAACCAATGAGAAAGCACCAGGTGTCCCAGAGGACACGTGGCGCAGAGCAATTGGAGGAGGCCAACAAGGCTGAGCCCAATCAGTGGAAACCCTAGCACTATAAATACAGCATCAACTCCACAAGGAGGGAGACTGAATCATTCACAGTTACAGCCAGTAACATCATCATATCACATTCAATCATATTCAATTACCTTCAATCACAGACAGTTACATCCAGTAACACAATCACACAGAGTATTCAGCTATTAAGCAATACTCTCCAGATTTCCTTATCGGGATATTATTATCTTCTCCACAAATACTTATTCTCACACCGGAGGGTTACCCCAAAGAGGACCCCTCTGTCCCTTTCTGAGGGGTAAGTTGACGGTGCTGTTCATTTTGTAGGTGGAAGAACCCAGATCCAAGAGAAACCATCGGTGAGATAGCATAATCATACCCGAGGAAAGTAGATCGTCTACCAGTGAGTCGATCCACGTTTCTTCACATGGCATGCTTGTTTGTGTACACTGCTTTCCGTTTGTTGTTTTGGCTGTCATGATATTGTTTCTTCTGTTTCACTTGAGGATGCCATATTTTATACATTGAAGATGTTGACCTTGTTTTGACCAGGTGAAGCTGTTTTTGTGGACGGGCTTGCCTGCTTCTTGGGATGTGGTTCGAGTGCGGGATCTACTCAAGAAATACAGGAAAGTGGAAAAAATTGAACTTGCACATAATTTTCCTGCAACCCGAAGAAAAGATTATGGATTTATCACCTATGGAACGCATGATGCAGCTCTAACATGTGCTAAAAGCATTAACAATGAAGAGCTGGGACACTGAGAAAACAAGGTTAGTTTTTTTAGCACATCCACTCGTGTTCTTACGTCTAACTTTAACTGAACAAACGACCGCTTAAACGAACATGCTTTATTGTTTATGTTCCTTTTGGTAAGAAAACGAACGGTTCGTGTTCGTTTGTTAACATTCAACGGTTTATGAACATGAATGAACACTTACAAAAAGTAAACGTATTCCCAAGTTAAAGTATAAAATACCATGATCATTACATCCAATAGTCCAAATAAAGGTTTTTCAAACACGAAATTCAAATTGATTCTAAATTAATGTTAGTAATAAATATATTTGAACCAACATTTTAATAAATGCAAAACGAACGGACATAAGCGAACGCAAAATGAACGAACAAGACGTATTCATGTTTGTATGTTTAACTAAATGAACAAAAGGTTGTGTTCATGTTCGTTTGTTTATTAGATGAACATACTTCCCGCCAAATGGTTCACTGAACACTCAGTTTGTTTACAGGCTTACCTGTTCGTACTTGTTCTTTTCTCAGCCATATGTATTGTGTTATATATATTAAAGTAAAGTCCGGGCCAGGTTGTCATAAGTTTTTTTGTTGCGATGCCCATAACAATCAGGTTTGACTTTCTAAAGTCAATATTATTTGAATAACAAGCTGGTTTGGCTTGGCTCAGTTTGCGCTCAAACAAAATAATTTGCGAACTATCTGTTTAACTTTTAGAAACCGTTCGGTTTGGTTCCGGTTTTTAGTTTCTTTATTTTGTTTAGTTTTTGGTTCGTTATTTTTTTATTTAATGATTTTTGGTTACAGTTTGTTTTAGTTTTTCCAGTTTTTTGTTTCGGTAATTTGGTTTCATTTTTTATTGCATTTCAGTTATTATTTTTTTTTCAGTTTTGGTTCGGTTCGGTTCGTACAGATAGAGAGATAAATCATGGATTGTCATAAGTTTTTTATTGCGATGGCCATAACAATCAGGTTTTACTTTCTAAAGTCAACATTATTTGCATTACAAGCTGGTTTGGCTTGGCTCAGTTTGGGCTCAAACAAAATAATTTGCGAACTATCTGTTTAACTTTTAGAAACCGTTCGGTTTGGTTCCGGTTTTTAGTTTCTTTTTGGTTTTGTTTAGTTTTTGGTTCGTTTTTTTTTAATTTAATGATTCTTGGTTACAGTTTGGTTTTAGTTTTTCCATTTTTTTGTTTTGGTAATTCAGTTTCATTTTTTTATTGCATTTCAGTTATTTTTTTTTTCAGTTTTGGTTCGGTTCGGTTCGGTTCGTACAGACAGAGAGATGAATCATGGATTGCCATAAGTTTTTTATTGCGATGCCCATAACCATCAGGTTTGACTTTTTAAAGTCAACATTATTTGCATAACAAGTTGGTTTGGCTAGGCTCAGTTTGGGCTCAAACAAAATAATTTGCGAAATATCTGTTTTAAATTTTAGAAACCGTTCGGATTGGTTCCGGTTTTTAGTTTCTTTTTAGTTTTGTTTAGTTTTTTGGTTCGGTTTTTTTTTATTTTAATGATTCTTGGTTACAGTTTGGTTTTAGTTTTTCCAGTTTTTTGTTTCGGTAATTCGGTTTCATTTTTTATTGCATTTCAGTTTTTTTTTTTGTTTTTTTCCAGTTTTGGTTCGGTTCGGTTCGTACAGATAAAGAGTTGAATCATCAATCATGGATTGTCATAAGTTTTTTATTGCGATGCCCATAACAATCAGGTTTGACTTTCTAAACTCAACATTATTTGCATAAGAAGCTGGTTTGGCTTGGCTCATTTTGGGTTACTAATAAATATATTTGAACCAAAATTTTAATAAATGCATATTTGAACCAACTATTTAGATCAATTACTATGATAAGGATGACATATAATTCATGTTATATCTTGTAGAGCCTTTTTTTTGTATAACTGTTTGTTATTTATAACATATTTCCACGACAAACTGAAACCAAACCTTTTATTATTCATGTTTGTATATACCACTTATCCAATTATAAACCCATTTTTAGATATACCAAGAAGTGAAGTATTTATTGATTAAGATGCTAACTCTCTTTAAGAATTATTCGCCGAATCGTATAACAAGTAGCACCAAAATGTTATATATAGCTCTTTAAAAAGGTTGGTTAGTGTTTCGCATAGAGGTGTACACATTAGTTAATGAATTGAAACCAATTCAGTTTATACACGGAGCAGTTTAGTTAGCAACGGGTGAAGACCAACTTGGCCCAAGCCAGTTCGGGTTATAAACCAGTTTAGGAGGAAATATGATTGAATAGGAACCATGATCTTTTGTTTTGTTCAAGCTGTAGAACATGGAAATGCGTCTACTCGTGGTAGCTTATTAGGATTCATGGTTAATGCTATCCATAACGCAAGAACGAGAGGTGACGGTAGTGGCGGCGGTGCAGTGGTTAATTCTCTCCTTAATATGTTACTGACTGGCGGCAACCTTGCTGGTGTGGTGGATTAACTGGAGGTGGACATAGCCTGGTATGCACGCTGTTGGTTGACTTTTGACTTATTGGTAAATGTTGTCATATATAGATTAGAAGATGTATTAAACCAAACTAATAGCCATATAATGGTGAATGTTATTGTAATTGTGTTGTGAAAAACCATGTTCAATGACAACAAATACTCCCTTAAACCATCAAATATTAAATAATACAACTCATTTGTGCTCAACTAATTAAGCCACAGTATTTAGTTCAGTTAAAATTGTGCGTTTTTCTTGGTCCCTATGGTTACATGTCAGTTATTAATGGGTCCTGGTAAGACTTTCAAAAGCTTATTTTGTAGGCTTACAAAAGTTTATTTTTACATTGATCTTGATTCTTATAGTTAAAGACTTTCAATTATTTATTCACTTTTAAATTGGACTACAAGCTCTTAAAATGTTCTTAAAACAAATGTTTGATTAAAATACAAAATTTGATACCATAATGAAACACAGACAAACAAAAATAATTAAATACGTATATTGCTGCTTAAATTATTTTCTTTCTGGCTAATATTGTTGTATAAAATTTCAATTTTTGGTATCGAAAATAATACCGAAACAAATTTTGATATAGAAAATGTCGGTAACAGAACGATCCGCTATTGACCGAATCACAGTCGTGTCCCGCCGCAACGCTGCGAACACTCTTACTAGTGTATATATATATTTTTTTATCAATCACAAGACTTGAACTCATCAATTATGTGAAAACAAATTTGTTAAACACCTTGTGTTAACAGACCAAACTCCAAAGACTCTTTAGTGACCGACTAATTATCTCATAGAAAATCTTTTATTAAGTTTATTACTTTTTAATAAGTAGAGTATGTATATAAATAGTTGTTCAACTTTGAAAATAAAGGCCGGAAATTATTAGCATCCCATTAAATTTGGTCAATAATTACCTAAATGATTTCTTAGACATAAATATTGTATAGACATCAGACAATAGCATTGGATCTTGCATACTAATTACTAACTATCAATCAATTATTTAATATTATCACTAATATGTCTAACTATGTAATGATAATATTTTATTCAACAATTTTTTTCCAAACCTACGTGTGATGGATTTCAACTGTCCCTATTTATTTAACGCTTCAAGTTCAACTTAAAAACCCTTTAGGTGAAAATCCCATCAATCAGGTAAAACCACCACCGATGCATCAACCAACGACCTCTTTTAAGAGAAGTAATCTCGCTACCACTAAGCCAAAACAAAAATCTATGGTTTTTTCTTTTGCACGGACAACGAATCCTCCAAATAAGCCACTAACTAAGTTATTACATTAGCAGAGGCGAAGGTTATGAAGGACCCAGAGTGTCTCTGGTCATTTAATTTCTTCGCTTAGTAGTGCAAATTTTTGCAATTTGGTCTAAATTTTTTTCATATGTATTGAGTTCAGACACACCTAAAATATCCTTCTGTGACTTCAACCACTTCTTTGATTAAGCTTACACTTTGCCACTATACATTAGAATACATTCGTCTTTTGATTACGAGAAAACCCACCTCTCAGCTAAGTAATAACAATAATAACGAAAATTGGTTTTTATTGGTCCAAACTATTGCCTTTTGGTCATTGCCGGTCCCAACTAACGAATTGGTCACTGATGGTCCCAACTTTTAACGTATTTGTTCCTAACGGTCCGCGGCTAACATAATCTTAACGCCGTCAGTTTCAGGTCGCCAGAAAACGTTTTTTCCGGGAAAACCATTTTTTTTGCTGGAAAACACCACCTGAACACCACCACCACCACCATCACTTAAGCACAATCAACTGATTCCAACGATGGTTCTAGGGTTCTGACGACCTCAATAATTGGGGCTTTTACTAGAAAAATGTTCCTAAAAGTACGATACAAAGTTACCATGATGTTTGAGACAAAATTGTTGAGTTTTCGGGAAAAAATGTGTGTTTTCCGGCCACAAACGTTTTTTCCGGCGACCTGAAACTAATGACGTTAGAATTCTGTTAGTCGCGGATTGTTAGAAACAAATACGTTAAAAGTTGGGACCGTCAGCAATCAATTTGTTAGTTAGGACCGACAGTGACCAAAGACGATAATTTAGACCTATAAAAACCAATTTTTCTAATAATAATAATAATAATAATAATAATAATAAGAAATTATGTAAAGGCAAAAGGCCAAAAGGGACATAAGGCGGAAAGAAAGAGAGAATCTAGAAATATGGAGTGATATACAAACACATATATGTGAGTATATATGAGTGAATGTATGTATAGCTCTCTCTCTCTCTCTCTCTCTCTCTCTCTCTCTCTATATATATAAATATAAATAAATATAGTTGAGAATTATATATTGAGATTTGGTGGGCAAATAAGCAATGAAATTTATGTGTTTCAGAGACCACATCTTGACAAACAAAACAACAACCCTCTTCTCTCTCTCACTTCATTCCATTTCCAATTCTAATTCTCTCTCATTTCTAGAGAGAGAAACTATATTACTATTACTCTCTTTCTCTCTCTATATCTATATATCTATATCTATCTATCTATATCTTATCTCAAATCACTCTCTTTCTCGTATCTGTTTGATCAGAACAGTGGCCCAGCGGATCGCAGATTTATTATTATTATTATTATTATTATTATTATTTTAAAACTCTATTCACAAAATTACGGAGCTTAATTTCAACGGAATGAGGTAGATTCGTCTTTGATTGTTATCACTTAAATTAGGTTAGATTTTGTTGTTAGTTTTAATTAATTGCTTGTTAGATTCATAATTCAATTTATTATTATTATTATTATTATTATTATTATTGTGTTTGATTTGATTTGGTTTCCTTTTATGTGAAAATTGTTTGGTGGATTAAGTGTGAAACATCAAAAGTTACTTTATTATTATCTATATTTGATAGAGAGAGATTGCATCCTCATGTATACAAGCGTACTCGCGAACTACTCGAGAAAGCTAAAACATATTTTCACAGTTCCATGATCGATAAAAAGCTCCAGACGAGTAGAGCTTTATCGAGCATGAGCTTCAAATAAAGCTAATTTAGTTATCGAGTTGAGGTCGAGCCTTGTATGGGAAGCACGATTAGGCTTGTCATGCTTTGTGTATTTTTAAGTTTTACTTCTTTTAGAATTCTATGTATTAGTTTCAAATTGCACAACCTGAGCTCAAGCAGAGCTTTGACTTGTTTGACACGAGCTCGAGCCGAGCTTACGCTCGTTTTTAGGTGTTTCCTAAAATATATAATTTAATTAAAAATGTATATAGATTTATTAATAAATAATAAACGGCCCGAGTCCGAACTTGAAAAAACAACTCACAAGCCGAGCTCGAGCTCTCGAAAGTCAAAACAAGTCAACCTTGGGTCAGCTCGTTTTAAGGTGTTTCCCAAAATATATAATTTAATTAAAAACGTATATAACTTAATTAATAAATAATAAACGACCCGAGCCCGAGCTTGAAAAAACAACTCACAAGCCGAGCTCGAGCTTCGTAAGTCAAAACAAGTCAACCTCCGGATCGGCTCGTTTACACAATTACACCCCTAATTGCATTGTGCAAATGAGGCGAGTCTCTCGTGAGCTACTCGAAATCATGGTGATAAAAAGCTCGAAACGAGCCGATCCTTATCGAGCCTGAGCAGAGCCCGAGCCTCAAATAAAGCTTGTTTAGCCTTAACGAGCCTAGTGTATTTTAAGTTGTAACTCTTTTGGACTTCTATGTATTAATCTCACACTTCGTAGCCGGTATCGAGCCGAACTTTGGCTTGCTTAAGGTATTGCGCATGAGCTCGAGCCGAACGTAGGCTTGTTAAGATGATTCTTAAAATATATAATAATTAAGAATGTATAAAAATTTAATAATAAATAATAAACAAGCCCAACTCACGAGCTGAGCTCGAACTCTCATAAGTCAAATCGAGTCAAGCTTGGGCTCGGCTCGTTTACACCCTTACTAATATAATTGTTTGGTGAGATTTATATGATGATATTTTGTTTTCACTAGTTTGTTGGATCATTCATATCTGTGCTTCACATATTCAACATCTTGAAATTGATTCAAATTTTGAGTTTGTGCATACTTGCAAAACTGGAAGCATATTGTTCATCACTGTAAATGATGACAGTTGTTATGTTACTTGATTATAGTGCAGGAATGGCAGCCAAGGTACAAGCTAAAACATATTTTCACAGTTCCATGATGGATCTAAACAACGGCTTGTTCAATGTTATGTGGGACCCGTATCATGATAACCGAAACCAGGGTTACAACTCGTTTTTGATGAGCCAAACCATGGACGGATACCCGGGATATCCGAAAGAACAAATGAGGCAAACTATTTTGAAGCAGGAGTCGATATTCAGGCATCAGGTTCATTTTGTTTTCCAAGTTGTGTCTTCTTTTATGTATAAATAATTGAGTTTCATTTGCATAAAAATATTTTTTTTAATGTTTTAGCTTCAAGAACTTCATCGCGTTTATAAAAGACAGAGAGACTTGATGAATGAAATCAGAATGAAAGACTGTTACAGTTTTACAATACCAGCAAAAGCACCGAATTCGGGTCATTTTTTAAATCAAGCTTGTTCCCAGAGAAGAGTGATTGATTTAGAACTACCTGCTGATGTGGAAGATGATAACGAAGAAAATCAGCCAGTGAAAAATGTTAATAATATAAGCACAAAAAGAGCTTTTAATTTGGCTGATCTTAACGAACCGATTCAGACGGAAGAGGCATCTTCTGCAGCATCTTTTATAACTAAAAACAGTGATAGGCAAAATTTATCCACAAATTCACAGTTTTGGTACTCACAAGCTGCGCCGAATAAAGCTAACGAGCATTTATTAAAGAGAAAAACGTTATTTGGTGTTGAAATCAGCGAAAGTAGCCGTTGTTCATGGGATCAAAATACTTCATCACATGCAGTTTCTAACGGAATCAAGAATCTTGAAACACAGTTGCCTCATTGGCTTACACAAACCAAAGGTAAAGAAACAGCACCTTATCAGATGAACTTAGATTCGTTGCAGCAACATTCTCAGCAGTTTTTCAAGAAATCTGAGAAGCTTCAAACTGATAATTCCCATGGAATTACAAAAATTCTCGGGGTCCCGGTCCCGGTTCAAGATTCAGCCGTCCATCAAGGCAAGAATACTGAAAATGATAAAAATAACCATGTTTCAGAATTGAGACATGTGATTGATTTGAATATGTCTTTTGATGAGGAAGAAGATATTTCTGCAACACCAAATGTTCCAGAAACCGTTGTTAATATTGCTTCAACGGAGATTGACTTAGAGACTCCTGCAGCACTTGAACCTGAAACAGATGCTGATGATCAGGAGCTTGTTAAATCTGCAGCCGAGGCTATTGTGTCCATTTCATCGTCTGATCCACCGCCAGCTGGTACTTTGCTGATGTGGTTTGCAGAGGTGATTGAATCTGATGATTGTATTAATATTAAAGATAGTATACCTGAAGGTATGGATGAGTTTGAGTACATGACATTAAAGCTGGAAGAAACCGAGGTGGATAACCACTGCTATAAGCCGGTGATGGTGACAGAGAACGAAGAAGACGGAGACGGTTTATTGAGAAAACCGGTGACCAAAAAGGGAGTGGGAAAGAGAGGTAGACAGAGGAAAGATTTTCAAAGGGACGTGTTACCGGGAATTGTTACTTTATCAAGGCGAGAAGTGACTGAAGATCTTCAAACATTTGAAGAGGCGTTTAACGGTATTGGTGTTTCTTGGCAGTCGAAGAGGAAAGGTGGCAGGGGCAGGCGACAGACGGTGGCGCTCAGCCCCCCGCGGCCGCCTCCGGTTGAGGAAAGTGATTGTCGGGAGGTGGTGACGTTGGAGGAGAAAAGTCTTAGCGGGTGGGGAAAGAGGACGAGACGGCTGCCTCGACAACGGTGTCAAAATGGTGGTAATCATCAGTCTCTTGCTTTGAAGTGTTATAACTTAAAAAGAGTTTAAACCTTGTGTTATTGTACATAGTTATATAGTAGTCATTAAATCATGTACAAGTGATGAAAGTTGCCTTCAACAAAGTTGGATTATTTTGGTGAGATGAACATCATTTTGTTTTGTGATTTTGGTAGTCTTTGATTGATAAACTTGTTTTTAACAAATTTAAATTCCCAACTAATAGTTGTACTCCTCGAGCGGTTTTTAAACCAAAGAAAGCCAACGACTTTAACATCTTCGACTATCTTCACAAGTGAAGTAGGCTTGTGATTAAAGACCAAGTCATTGCGAGGCTTCCACAAACACCAAAGAATTGTAATAATAATAGAGTGAATCACCCTTCGCCTTTTTCTTCGGGACATTGATAAACTTGTGCATCTCTGAAAAATCATAGATTGATTACACAAGACAAATTAATGGTTCGGCGTTTTACAATGCTCGCCACAACAAGAATGATTCGCTAAACCCTCAATGAGATATTTAAAACTTTAAACCAAGTGAATATTCTATGTGGATATGTAATATAGTTTTTTTATATATAGATAGATTTTATTTTATTTATGTGTGTTTTATTATATATCAAATTTAAACTGGTTTTTGAAACAAAAAATAGAAAGCTCCTACAGGGAGTCGAACATAGGTCGCTGGATTCAAAGTCCAGAGTGCTAACCACTACACCATAGAATCGGTTGTATTATTTTTGTATAAAATAATATAATAAATGGTGGATAAACCTATTAGAACCTCTCAGACCATTGGCTTTAGCTGTTGTGACTCTTCTGTATTCAGCTGCAGATATATGTAGTAAGCCAGACTCAATGCCGGAGTTTATGACGAAGACGGAAGCCGCTTACCATGTGAAGGCAGTCTCTAGCCGGAATATATGAGTGATCTAAAGAGGACTGTATTAACCATGTATAATATAAGGTGCGTTTAAGAACCTACGGGTTGTTATCAAATTCATATGAGAAGGATTTTTCACACATGATACGAGTCGTATAAGGTTATATGGGCACTAATGTCACATATAGATCGAATAGATCATACGGTCGTATGATTCAATAGTGTATACATAATGTGTGAATGGTAATGGTATGTGTATAAACTATTAAGTAACTACTATTTTCTAAATTCTTTGTTATTCATGTAAAACGTTTAAAATAAGAAATAAAAGTCAAATAACTGGCCGGTTAAAGCACCTCCTTCCAAAGATTCTAATAGTTTTTTTCTTTCAAACATCAAAGATTTAAACATATATTCAAATATTGCTATATATTTTAGTAATACAAAAGATATATCAAATAGCCTTTGGCATAGCGTTACATGACGTTAAATATTCTTATGTGAATATACGATCGATAGAGAGAGCCACCTCCAAGGAATGAAAGCGTCGATTAATATAATCCCAAAACCAGTTATCATATGAGCCCACTTAACATTACACTTAAACTCAAGTATAATAATTACTTAAACCAAAGTATAAAACCCAATAATAAAGCCCAAATAACATTAGTGTTATACGAGCTCACACTCCTTCGTCACCTAACTCGTTTAATCTCTAACGTTATTTATTCAATTGACACGTTAATCTAACAACACTAAAATTACCAACAAATGTACCATATATTTTAGTAATAAAAAATAATAGAATGATATATCAAAAACGCTTTCGGCCTAACAATACAAGATGCCATATAAGGCTTTATCATTTTAACCCGTCATTTGAGTTTTATAAAACCAGGCGTACTGGTCTCGTTCTGACCTCCAAAACATTGCCAAAAAACTTGTTTTCCTCTTCGCTTTGGACCAATCAATTTTTTCAATTTTTAATTTATATTCATATATATATATATATATATATCAAAATAAAAAAATAAAAATTGTGTAATGATTGAAAACGGGTTATGAGGCATTTTACGATATTACCAAAACACCAATTTTTACAAAACGAGTCATTGATGACTGGGAAACCACATGTTACACAACCACTACGCGTGGTTTAAAAATATCATTTCTATAAAACGAGATTCCGAGGTAAAAGGTTCTCGATTAACGATTCAGTCATTGCTCAGCTCGGTTAACATATCCCAAAACATGTAGGCCTCTTGTTCATTATCCAGATTTGCAGCAGACAGAGAAGACGGCAAATCACTCGCATCTTCATTATATTCAATCCGTAAGAAACTAAACATAATATAATATAATATAATATACTTACTTTTGCCTTTAATTTCCGTATCAATCAATTTTTACAGTTTAATACCATCGCCTTGTATGAATTTTGTTATTTAGGGTTTATGCTTCGATGTAATACTGTTGATTGTTGAGGTTGTTGTTTATAACTTAATACATATCAGATTATTATTTAGAAATATATTTTAAACAATTACTGTTCAGATATTAGAATCAACTATTAAGATGACCTAACTATATGCAAAATTGATATGGATTTGGTTGCATATTTTGACTTACGAGAGCGCGAGCTTGAGCTTGAGCTTGGCGCGCTTAGAGCTATTTCTTTAAAGCTCGAACTTAGCTTGTGAGTTGTTTTCAAGTTCACGCTCAGCACAGGCTTGTCTCGTTAATTATTTATTAATTTTATTTTTATGTACATTTTTATATATTTTGGGAAAAACCTTAAGCTATTTGCGGTGTGACCTGTGAAGATAAAACATAGAAGTCAAAACATTTTTATGTACATTTTTATATATTTTGGGAAAAACCTTAAGCTATTTGCGGTGTGACCTGTGAAGATAAAACATAGAAGTCAAAACAGGTAAAACTTAAAAGTACACAAGGCTCGAGCTTGGGTTAGACTCGTTTATTATTTATTAATTTTTTTATATACGGTTTTAATTATTCATTCCCCAAATATATAAAAATATTTAAAACCGTGAATAAATTAGTTAATAAATAATATACAAGTCGAGCCTGAATTTGAAAAAGGCTTATGTTTTATATATTTTAGGAAAAACCTTAAACGAGCTTAAGCACGGCTCGAGCTCATGTAGTACAATAAACGAGCCAAAGCTCGGCTTTGCGGTGTGAAATTAAGACATAGAAGTCAAAAGAGGTAAAACTTAATTTGAGGCTCGGGTTCGGAAAAGTTCAGCTTGTTTCCAACATTTTATTGATCTGTACTCTAGTAGCGCGCTTGCGGCCCGGATCGTTTTCACACCTAGTGGTTTTTATGATCTACATCCGAGTCTGAGCTCGGCTCATTTTGACTTACGTTCGAACTCTTTAATCTAAAGCTCGAACTCGGCTTGTGAGTCTTTTTTTTCAACTTCAGGCTCGACTTGTTTATTATTTATTAATTAATTTATATACGGTTTAAATTATTTTTATATATTTTGGGAAAAGCCTTAGACGGGCTCAAGCTTGGCTCGAGCTCGTGTAGTACATAAAAGTCAAAAGACGTAGAACTTAAAAAATACACTAGGCTCAACCTCGATAACTAATTGAGTTTTATTTGCGGCTTGAGTGTGGCTTGCAAGCGGCTCGGCTCGTTTGCACCCCTAGTGGCTTTCATGATTTACATCAGTTTTGAATCTGAAAGCTACTTTATTGAACCTCTGAGCTCATAGTTATGTTTTTTGATTCAGAGTTTCAGACAATTGGAGAAGATACTTGATTACTTGAACATATTTCAAGGATTAAGTAGCTGGAATTTATTTGTAAGATTAGCATATACACATATGTGGAATTTTGCATCCAAATGTCTAGCTGGAACCGGTGGGCTAAGATTTAGAAACCGCTTCAAACCGCTAACACAAAGTGTTCAAGAATCATCAGATGATGAAGCTTCTGTTGTTATTAGTAAAGAAGAGGGATTAGAGTGCCCGATATGCTGCGAATACTTCAACATAGTCGAAAACGTACCTTATGTTTTATGGTGTGGTCATTCACTCTGTAAAAACTGCATCTTATCTCTTCCGTGGGCCATAGGCAAGATCCAACCGTTACCCGTTCGGTTACCTCTTCTAATATCTTGCCCCTGGTGCAATCTTTTATCGCCCCGTGTTGTAATAAAAGGAACCCTAAAGTTTCCAAGAAAAAATTACTTTCTTCTTTGGATGGTTGAAAGAATGACAAGTGAACAGATTAAAGCGAATGATGATTCGACAATGTTGACTTTGAGTGATGGTCAAACGGGCCGATCATCTGGGCCCGTTGCAGGGAACAGTCGTGTTGGTTTTGTTAAGAGGGTGGTGGTTTTTTTGGTTGAAATGACCGCTAAGTTCCCGTTGGTGTTGATCCTTTTGATGATTGTGTTATATGCAGTTCCTGCAAGTGCAATAATACTGGCTTTGTATGTTTTGCTTACTGTTGTGGTTGCGGTTCCTTCGTTTCTGGTTTTGTATTTTTCGTATCCTAGTTTGGATTGGTTGGTGAGGGAGATCGTCGGTTAGTTAAGTTGGTTGGTTTGGTTCGGTTCGGTTTGTGTGATTACAGTTGGTACAAATGGTTTTGTTGATGTTAGCTGCTTTCTGTGTATATGTGTGCCTTTGGTAGAGGCTATAATGTTTAATTCTGTTAAATAAAAATGAATTTGTGTAAATAATTAATTATAGTTAAACAAATTGGTTTTATATATTGTTTTTGTTGTGGTTAACTGGGTTTATTGTTATGTGATGGTAGTAAGTGTTGTAAAAAAGAATTAATAAACCCGATTAAATCTATACGTCTCTATTGAGCCAAGGGTGTCTCTGGAAGCTCGAGGGCGTTGTTGGTTTGGTTTTGGTTTGGTTTTTTACACATCCCAACAAAAAAATGTGTAAAAAACCAATAGAATGATAAAGTAAAAGACGTGTTAGGTGAGGTTAAATGTATCATCCTCTTATATGTTGAAAGTATCTCTGTAAGTAATTATTATATATACTAAAAGGAGGATTTACTGCTCCTCACAATTACAATATTCAATTTACTATTTAATATTTTAATATTATATTTACTACATCATTAAATTACTAGCCTATAAATAAAAATGAAGGATTTATTTCATTTATTATACTTTTTTTTTCAACTAATTATATTATTTATACAAACTGTATATTTAAATATTCTTGTACAAGTATCAGTTTTACATATTTAGTTAAACGTTTTTCTTAAACTTTGCTTTCGTATTTTTTTTATAATTCGTCTTTACAGTGACCGAAACTTTTTTTATGATCTACAAATCTCCCATTGTCGCTTTGTTTTATATTCGTGTCTCGATGATTGATAACGCGCCTTTAAAATATTTTTTAGGCTTGCTTATGTTTACGAATTTGTGTCGATACTGTTGATACTAACCGAATTTGTGTTGGTTTGTAACAGTAATGTGCCGGGTTTTTTTGTTCAACATGTGATGATTTGTTGTAATGTGGCATTGACGGGTTTATTTCTTTTGTTTAGCTCCGATGTCATAACCTGATACAAGTTGACTTCGTGTCGACTCACAACGCAATCATGATTTAACATTTTCATATATGTTTTTCTGTTTGATTTAATGGTCCCGTCACAAAACGCTAAGTAAAAATGAATAATTGGTTATAAAAATTTTAGTATATGAAAAATTCATTCAATAAAAACAATAAAATAAGATACGTCTAATACAACCGTAACTATCTAGATGATGCCTTGGGATTAGCTATATTATGCACATGCTAATTCACATTTTTGTTATAAAATATTTAAACATTAGATGGTACCTAACCACCTATTGGCTATTGGGATTTGGGAAATCGGACAAGCGAATTATATCTTTCTTTCGTAACTAGATTATGTTGGACTATCTTTTTAACTTTTTTTTTTTTTTTTTTTTTAAGAAAATCATTTAGATCATACACTTACTCGATTATTTCTATTTTTCTCTCAGAAAAAAATTCATTATAGCTAAGAAAACCTTCTAATTTTGTTTTATATAACGTGAGACTTAAACCCAACCTCCTTTTTTTTAATTGAAGTCTTTAGAGCATTCTTAGCCCATCCATCATTCTCATCTAAATAATTACATTAAAACATATTGTTTTATCTTTACGTTCAATTAAATTATATTTTTTATACATTTATCGTTACCATTTTTCTATTCTATACTAACAACCAATTTCAACAACTACAAAATTATCGGGGAGACAGACAAACTTTCCCCAAATTTAAAAAAAAAACCCACTAATTTTTAATTCTCCTCCACCC
The DNA here is from genome assembly GCF_021521415.1 of Bidens hawaiensis. Classification (NCBI taxonomy): domain Eukaryota; kingdom Viridiplantae; phylum Streptophyta; class Magnoliopsida; order Asterales; family Asteraceae; genus Bidens; species Bidens hawaiensis. The sequence goes on along the minus strand of NW_027492095.1, from coordinate 122,958 downwards.
ACAGCCACTCTCTACCCTATTCTATAATTTATAAAATATTCTCACAAATATTTAAGAGACGAGTTAAGAACGCTCTTTGATATCTCGCCTTAACCACTTTGACTATCTTTTTAACCGGTTTCTTTCTAAACCATCATCTTCAAAATCATCCATTATAACAAAACTTATCCTATACTAAAAAAATCAATTTTATCATCATATCACACATAAAATAAATATTTTTATTTATTTATTTATTTGTGGATTATATTATGACACTAGACTCACCTCGCACTCTCTTGAACCATCATCCTCTTCCTTCATCGTCTTCATATATATATAACTGTTTGTTTCACTCAAAACTAATTCATTATATTATTATTATTATTATTATTATTTAGAATTCGCCAGAAACCCTAACTTTACCATATTCTCACTCAATCTCTTCTATACACTTTAATATTATTAATATCCAGATTCACACTCCTTTCTTCCGGAAACTATGGCGTCATTTTCCGGCGTTGGACTCCACCTGCCGCCGTCGTCAATCTGCACCGATAGAACGGCGTCGTTTGCTCAGCCGTCAGTCTCCGTCAATTCGTTTGCTAAACCTAGACGAATTGCTCTACGCTCGTTGAAATTGAAGACTAGTAGTAGTAGGTGTAATGAGGCTTTGTTGCGAGCTGGTACTGGTGGTATATTTGGCGGCAAGAGGTATCGATCGTCGTTTGTTGTTCGGTGTGATGCTTCGTCTAATGGCAGGGTAATATATAGTATTGTTATTATTATACTATTTTACTGTTAGTTGTTAACTGGATTGATTGGATGATGAAGGTTCTGTGGAGTTTAGAATAGGGACTAATTGAGTTAGGGACTAATTAATAGTTGAATGAATTATAGATACTGAATTTGATTTCCTTAAGACTATAATTAGGGCTGGAAATGAACTAAACATTCGGTGAATTGTTTGATGGGAAGTGCGTTTCTTTTAATGAATGAAGGAACATGAACAGGGAATTACGTTTGATATACCAAAAGAACGAGCACGAATAGGGGCCGTGTACATGCAATTGTGTTAGTTTATGTTCGTTAATGTTTCTTTGTTTATGTTTATTCATTATAAGGTTTTTTATATTTTTCAGTGACTTCTCTGATTTTATCATATAGATTTAAGTAAAATTATTAACTATAAAATAAAAATTTATATATGAGTGTTATGTGATTAATTTATATGTATTTAACATATGGATATGAATGTTAAAAAAACACCAGCACAAATTTGATAGCTGGACCGAACCGTTGACATTGACTATTCTCGGTTAGCCAATTTGGATAAAATTTGATCGTGTTCGTGAAGTGTTCATTTTGTTAACGAATGAACGCGAACAAAAATATTTCGTTCGGTTAGGTTTTTGTGAACCACTTGCTTGTCTGATAAAAGCTTAAAGGACGAACCTGAAGAAGGCATTGTTCGATTCGGTTCAGTTTGTTTACAGCGCTAGATATAATGTTTTTTTTACAGAATAGCTAGATAGGTTGTTGATATTTTCCATGATATACTTATTGACAATGGGACAATTGTATTTACAGATTACTCAACAAGAATTCACAGAGATGGCATGGCAAGCAATTGTGTCTTCTCCTGAAGTTGCAAAGGAGAACAAGCATCAGATTGTTGAAACTGAGCATTTGATGAAAGCTCTGCTGGAACAGAAGAACGGGCTAGCTCGCAGGATATTCTCCAAGGCTGGTGTGGATAATACACGCCTTCTAGAAGCCACTGATAAGTTCATTCAGCGCCAACCAAAGGTGATAGATATTCTGTATTAATAATTATATGACACTTAAGCTGTTGCATGTTCTAACCTTGGTTACTTTATATGGCAGGTTATTAGTGAGTCAGCAGGCTCAATGTTAGGGAGGGATTTGGAAGGCCTGATGCAGAGAGCTAGGGATTACAAGAAAGAGTACGGTGACTCATTTGTTTCTGTTGAGCATCTGGTGCTTGGTTTTGTGCAAGATAACCGATTTGGGAAACAATTGTTCAAGGAGTTTCAAATTTCATTGAAAACATTAAAGAATGCAATAGAATCCATCAGAGGAAAGCAAACAGTAATTGACCAGGGTAAATACAGTTCATTATGTTAGATCATATGCTCTTCTTGTTAATCCAAGTGATCCTAATATGTTTTTGAACTTCAGACCCTGAAGGGAAGTATGAATCATTAGAGAAGTATGGTAAAGATTTGACTGCCATGGCTAGAGAAGGGAAGCTTGACCCGGTAATTGGAAGAGATGATGAAATACGAAGATGCATCCAGATTCTCTCAAGAAGAACCAAGAACAACCCTGTGCTCATTGGTGAACCAGGTGTTGGAAAGACTGCGATTTCCGAAGGGTAAGTTATTAAGATAATGTCTTTTTGTAAAACCACAAAAAGCCAAGTAATTTGAAGGCTTGAAGACTTAATTTACTCTACTGCATTTGACAGGCTTGCTCAGAGGATAGTGCAAGGTGATGTGCCTCAAGCATTAATGAATAGAAAGGTGTGTAATACTATACTGTGAACTTATAACAGTCTCATCAATGTTGTCTACATTAACTGACCTGTTATTCGCATATTAGTTGTTATCTCTTGACATGGGTGCGCTTATTGCTGGTGCAAAATATCGTGGAGAGTTTGAAGATCGACTTAAGGCAGTCTTGAAGGAGGTTACTGAATCAGATGGCCAGATTATACTTTTCATTGATGAGATTCATACTGTTGTTGGAGCCGGTATATTAAACTCCAGATGATCTTTTGTTTTATAAAATATACTAAACATGATCTGATTCTAAAGTTCATTTGCGTTTGTAGGGGCTACAAATGGTGCAATGGATGCTGGGAATCTGTTGAAACCAATGCTTGGTCGTGGGGAGTTGAGATGCATTGGTGCAACAACATTGGACGAGTATCGTAAATATATTGAAAAAGATCCTGCATTGGAAAGACGTTTTCAACAAGTTTATGTTGACCAACCGACAGTTGAAGATACGGTTTCCATACTTCGTGGACTGCGTGAAAGATATGAACTGCATCATGGAGTACGCATTTCAGATAGTGCACTTGTTGAGGCTGCAATTCTCTCAGATCGTTACATCAGTGGACGATTTTTACCAGATAAAGGTACTATAGTTAATCGCAGCCATTGATATTTTAGTTACCTCATATTTGCATGATCAAATACGATCAAATACTAAAGTGTGCATGTGTTTGTTGTGAATTGCAGCCATTGATCTGGTAGATGAAGCTGCAGCTAAACTGAAAATGGAGATTACTTCAAAACCAACCGCACTTGATGAGATCAATCGTGCTGTTTTGAAACTGGAAATGGAGAGGCTATCACTCACTAGTGATACAGATAAAGCTTCAAAGGACAGGTTGAATCGTCTCGAGGCTGAGCTGGCACTCTTGAAGGAAAGGCAAGCTGAGTTAACTGAACAGTGGGAACATGAAAAGAGTGTCATGACTGATATGCAATCTATTAAAGAAGAAGTGAGTCAACATCTGATTAATTTTATAGTCTTTATCTGTTCATGATAACATAAACTAAACGGTCATTATTTGCAGATTGATCGGGTTAATCTAGAGATACAGCAAGCAGAGCGTGAGTATGATCTAAACCGTGCAGCTGAGCTGAAATATGGGAGTTTGAACTCACTGTTACGCCAGCTTGAAACTGCTGAAAAAGAGTTAGTTGAGTATATGAGTTCGGGTAAGTCGATGCTTCGTGAAGAGGTTACGGGTGATGACATTGCAGAGATCGTGAGCAAATGGACGGGAATTCCACTTTCAAAACTGAAACAATCCGAGAGAGAGAAACTCTTATATTTGGAAGACGAGTTGCACAAACGGGTTGTGGGTCAGGATCCTGCAGTGACAGCAGTAGCCGAAGCAATCCAACGGTCCCGTGCCGGATTATCTGATCCTCACCGTCCAATAGCAAGTTTCATGTTCATGGGACCTACGGGAGTGGGGAAAACCGAGCTGGCAAAAGCACTTGCTTCTTACTTGTTCAACACTGAGGAGGCTCTTGTGAGGATAGACATGAGTGAATACATGGAGAAGCATGCAGTTTCTAGGTTAATAGGGGCGCCACCTGGATATGTTGGGTATGAGGAAGGTGGACAGTTGACCGAGACCGTACGCAGGAGGCCTTATGCAGTTATCTTGTTTGATGAAATTGAAAAGGCTCATGCTGATGTGTTCAATGTGTTCCTCCAGATTTTGGATGATGGTAGGGTGACCGACTCACAAGGTCGTACGGTCAGTTTCACTAACACCGTCATCATCATGACGTCAAACGTGGGCTCACAGTACATCCTAGACACGGATGACGACTCTGCGCCAAAAGAACAAGCTTACGAGACCATAAAACGAAGAGTCATGGATGCAGCCAGGTCAATCTTCCGACCCGAGTTCATGAACCGGGTCGATGAGTATATAGTATTCCAACCCCTCGACCGCTCACAAATCAACAGAATCGTACGACTACAGGTACGCTGCACAGCATTTAGCCCTTAAAAGTGTTTGATTTAATAGTTTAACATTTTAACAAGCAGTTACTGAATTATTTTGTTTTTTGTGATCATTAGTTGGAGCGGGTACAAAAGAGGATAGCAGACCGGAAGCTAAAGATTGAAGTAAGCGAAGCTGCAGTTGAGCTTCTCGGGAGTCTCGGGTATGATCCAAACTATGGTGCCAGACCCGTGAAACGGGTGATCCAACAGTATGTTGAAAACGAGCTTGCGAAGGGTATTTTGAGAGGAGACTTTAAAGACGAGGACACCATATCGGTTGACACCGAAGTCACGGCCTTTTCAAACGGTCAACTCCCTCAACAAAAGCTAGTCTTCAAGCGAGTTGACTCGCAACCTGGTGACGCACCCGAGGGAAAGGAAGCCTTTTCGCAAACTGTCTAGATTATGAACCGAAATGTAGATGATGCATACAATTATAATGTTTTTACCATTAGCAAATAGCAATACAGCATGTACATGAACATCTTGTATGCATAATAAATGCTTGTGCTATGAGTTTTTTTCCCACTTTTGAGAATCAAATCTATATTATATTGTAAAATTATAATTATAATTTATACAGATACAGATTACAATGTCATGACTTAGCTTCTAGGTAAGAATTGCAGCATCATTGCTCGCGTTTTATGATCGGACGAAAGCCCAAGCTCACGCATCTCCTGGTACAACTTGGTAGCCGACTCGGTCTTTTCTCTAAGACAAAAACCTTGAACCGCAGCATTGTAAAGATGCGCATTTAGTGGAACTAGCTGCACATCGGTTTAAACCATATTAAAAAAACTGAACACGAAATTGCAACGATTTCGATTTGTACCAACTGTATATTAAAAGTAAAGTAAAAAGTAACTTACTTTCAAAATCTCATGAACTTCATCATAAAGAGAACCCAAATGCAAGATCTAATCAGTGACAACAGAGTCAAAGTATCTGGACTTTTCTTTTGATGAACCATGTGTTGGTACACTTGCAACGCGACCTTCGGCTCGTTTCCAACTTCACAAGCTCCGATCACCCGACAATAAGACGTAACCGGAACCGACAACCCTAAATCCTCCATCTCCCATAATATCTGCAAAGCTCGTCTCCAAGCACCGACCCGCTTACAAGCCGTTAGTGCAGTGTTATACAAATGCAACCCGAGTGCAGACGGGCTCTTGTGTTGAACCTTTTCAAAAAGCCGAAGCGCGTCACCATACCGCTCCGCTCTGCACAATGCAACAAGCAGTGCATTCCATGTGTATGATGTCGGAACATGTCCTAAAGATTTCATGCAATCGAAGACCTTAAACGCAAGGTTTACTTGACCGTTATTCCCCAGCGAGTGAATCAATGCATTGAATACGATAATATTCGGATTCTCTTTTCGTTTCATCATACCCCGAAACACACTCAATGCAAAATCCCATCGTCCTTCTTTCGCAAACGCGATTATCACCGCTTCCATAGTACGTGTATCCGGTTCCACCCGGTTTTGAACCATTTCAAGATATGCCTGAATCGCCAATCCGTACCGACTACACGCAAGAAACGTTGTAACCAATAACCGATATGTTACTGCATTCCCGGCACAGTTAATATTATTCATTGTTCTCCAAACGAACTCCGTTTTCACCCAATCTTTATTATCCCGGCACAACGTCAACATCATATTAAACAAAACTTGATCAAGATTCTTCGTGTGGACTTCATCCTTAACAAGCTCTTCGAACAATTCAAACGCAGCATCAAAGCCTCTAGCTTTTGCAACCCCTTGTAAGATTAAATTATAACTATGCCCGCTTATACGATCACTCAACTTCATCGAATCAAACACACGCAACGCATCATCAAACTCTTCATTCCTCAACAAACACGACAACAAAGCGTTAAACGCGTGCGACTCAGGTCTCAACCCCATTAAATCCATCGAAGCGTAGAGCTCGAGTGCGCTTCGAACCTTATCCGACCGACTAAGCTTCAACAGGCGCCAAGATAGATTCTTTTCATCTCTTTCCTCTAAAAACTGCAGCCTGCTCTCATAAACAACATCATCATTATCCTGTTCATGTTCTTTAACATCCGATGCGTATGCGATTGAAGCATTGAGTACTGATTTGTGAATATAATTTAAAGGTTTTGGGTTTGCACACCAAGTGTTCGACGTAATGTCTGAACGAAAAATTTGAGAGAATCTTGAATTGGGCAAGTGGGTATTGTAGTATTCGGATAATCCAAGTGCTGGTATGTGAAATATAACAGAAGTAGTTAAAGATGCAGCCATAAATCCAGAGTTGAGCTTCAAGTTTCAAACTTGTTGGAATTAGCTTTGGGAACAATTTGAACTACTCTTTGTCAGAAAGACAAAAATGGAACTATACATTATCCAAGCAATGTACCATTTATTATGCACAATGTACCATTTATCATCCATTTATTTATACAATAAATGAAATGACCAAAATGTCCGTTTAACCAATGGAAATCGATAATTACACTTGGGAGCGTTTTTCTTAAGACCTTTCATTCTAAAATCGTTGTCACGTCATTTTTAATTATCAATCCAATTGTTTTTAGATCCAACCAGCATTTATCACACGTTCTGGTATCGGTGGGCCGCTAGTTTATTATTCAGATATTGACGGAAACTAGTATAATATTAGGAAGCTAGTTTTATATTAGCATAAACTAGTTTTATATTGACGGAAACTAGTATAATATTAGTATAATTCCATGTGTAAGATTCTCTGACTTATCTGATAAATCATATTGTGTGTAACACGCAAATAGTTTATCTGAAAATTATTCATGGTTCAAAGATTAATCCAGGCACTTAATCATAAAACCATGATTGAAATCAACACCGAGCTCGGATAAGCTTGAGTCAAGCTCGTTTAACTTACAGAGCACTCAAGTTTGGCTAGTTTTGAGTTCTATTTTCAAATTTTCAAAGCTAGAGCACAACTTATGAGTAGTTTTTCTCTCGAGCTTGATTTTTGTAGTTAAAGAAACATATTTTAATTATTTATAATTATCCTTATGTGTTTATTTAATTATATTTAGTTAGTTTTGTTATGGCTTTATAAAGAACATTATTTTTAAATAAATATATGAATTAAAAACCATATAAACAATAGGATCGTTTTGATTGCCTGGGTTGATTTATTAAACAATTTTATTTTTAGGTTTAAGCTTAAGCTTAAGCTCAAGCTTATATGGGCTTAACTTGATTCGAGTTTTTACAAGCCAATCTCAAGCCTGATCTCAGGCTTGAGCAACTTGGCCCGCTTACACTTGCGCCTTGGGCTGTGAGTGAACCAGACGCCCAATAGTCCATTCGGTGGGAAGTTCATTTATGTTCGTCCGTTTAATAAACAAACCAAACATGAACAAAAAATTTCGTTCAACAAGCTTAACGGATAACATGAACAGATGTCATGTTCGTGAACGTTTGTTAACGTCCGTCCAATTACTATATTAAGTGATGCGGTGTAATTATGAATTTGTGGGCGAATTTGTATGGATTTATATTTTTTTTAATTTAAATTAGTATGTAATCGTTTATGTTGGTTTGTTCATTAGAGTCGTTTATGTATGTGTTTTCCGTTAATGTTCATCAATTAGTATTTGTGTGTTTGTTTGTCCATTAAGCATCCGTTTACAATATGAACGAATGAACATGAACAAACTCAATGGCAGACGAAATAGAACAAGTTCTGGTCCGGTTCGGTTCAATCCGCTTAGGTGAGCTAAAACCCCTTTTCTTTGTTAGAAGTCGCCCAGTTCCCATAAACCCCTTTTTATTCTCAATCACAAATTATCAAGCAACGATCAAATGGAAGAAAAAGACGATCTTGAACAAATTGGTAAGCTCAAATCATCAATTCTTATCTGCGTATTGCTCAGTTAGTCGATTAGGTTAAGCTTCAGTTAGTCGATTAGGTTAAGCTTTATTAATAAAGTTACAACCTTTATATGAATTCAAGAATCTTTGATTGTAATTGTTTACTGGTAACGTTGAAGATGATGTACAGGGTGTAATTGAAGGTGAAATTGTAACAGTGGGTGACGTGGAGGATGAGGAGTTGAAGAATAAGATGGAAGGAATGGCATCAATTGCTTTGTTACCCGACGGGTCGATTTCGGGTCATTTTGTTCAGCTTCCTCACTCTGTTTGTTATGGCATTCATGGAACTGGTATTTTTTTTGCTTATGTTTATCTTGATTAGAGGTTTATTTCCATTTCATTTGTATGGCTTGGGTCGGGTCGGTTTTGGGAATAAACCGAAACAAAAACAGAAATGTCGGTTTTCGATTATTTAAAAACCGTTTGGTTTCGGGGTTTTTTTTTTTTTGAGTTTTGGGAAAATCTAGCCGAAAATCGAAATGTTGGTTTTTGAGTTTTTGAAAACTGTTCATTTTCGGTTTTAGGGTTCGGTTCCAGTTACGGGGAACAAACCGAAATGTTGGTTTTTGAGTTTTTTAAAAACCGTTTGGTTTCAGTTTTTGGTTTGGGTTCGGTATTTTCGGTTTTGGGAAAAAAACAACCAAAAAGTTGGTTTTTGAGTTTTTAAAAACAGTTCAGTTTGGGAAAAACCGATTGTTTTTGAGATTTTGAAAACGTTCGGTTTTAGCCCTGCTTGCGGTGCGCACATATGATGTATATATGTGTGAACCCTCGGGTGGGCAAAAGTGAAATTGCACTAATTTTGACGTTATTTTACTAATCTCGTGAAAATAACGTTAAAAGTGACGGACGGTTAATCAGGCATCATGTAGTGGCGTTGATAGCTGAAAGATAAGGGTACATGCACCGATCAGCCGGTGTCCCGATGATTGAGTGCTATGTGCCTTATGTCCAAGGCTTGATGCAAAACTACTATCGAGCCGGGGGTCTCACCGGAAGCAGCCTCTCTATCCCTATGGGGTAGAGGTAAGGCTGCCTACATCTTACCCTCCTCAGACCCTACCATAGCTTTGCTATTGGTGGGATATACTGAGTACGATGATGATGATGATGATGATGATGATGATGGTTTGGGTTTGGTTCGGTTTCAGTATTTTTCAGTTTTGCCATTCGGGCTTGAAAAATTTTGGTCGAAAAGATAAGTTGGCCAAAAGTTATGAATTTTGGCCTAAATTTTGTTGATGATTATACATTTTTAATAAAATATTCGGGTTAAACTATATATATTTAAGTATTATAATTTCTGTAAAGTTTAAAATAAAACACAAAAATCCATTAGTTCGGCATGTTTTTTCTCGAAAACATGAAACTAAACCGTCTGTTTTTGTTTCAATTTGGTTATTTCGGTTTGTTTTTTTCTGGTTTTACGGTTTCATACACAACCCTACTTTTTGGTTATAAATGTGTTACGTCATGAAAACAGAGATAGCATGTGAAAGGGAATGCAGCCGTGGCGAGGACTACCGGTTGGTTAAATTAACCATAATCGACTTCAATGTGAGTCTTCTGATGTTTCTTCCTTTTCTTAGCATGTTTTGATGTTTCGCTCTAATAGTTGTTCTTACTTGTTGCAGAGCAAGAAAGAACAAGATGTAGTGGTTGAAAGACGAGGTCATGATGCTGCCCGGTTATGTAATGTTGATCATGCTCATGGGTAATAAATCTTTCCAGGGGTGTAAACAAGCTGAGTCCAAGCTCGGCTAGTTTCAAGCTCTGGCTCATGAATCATTTTTTCAAACTCGGGCTCAGCTCGTTTATTGTTTATTAATTAATTTATTTAATTTATACACGTTTTTAAATACTTTTCATATATTTTGAGAAAATCTTAAATGAGCCAAAGCTCGACTGTGTAGTGTCAAATTATTACATAGAAGCCCAAAGGAGGTGAAACCGTGAAACTTAAATATACACAAGGCTCGGGCTCGTTTGCACCCCTAATATTTCCAGTCAAATATCTAAGGCTTTTGATATCATGTGGTACTGAATGATTCTACTTATATGGTCCATTTATACATAGATGGGAGAAGGATGTTGTTAATTTGGTAGACCAAAAGCACAAGAAGAACAAGATTGTGATATCTTTCGAGTGTGAAACGCTTAAAGCGGATGAAGCAGCTGAAGAGCATGTTAGGCGGTTCATGCCTAAATTAACTGGTATGGATGCTGTTGGTAAGCATTTGTTTGAATAGTTTTACACACTTGAATTTGCGCTTTTCGGTTGCTAATCGACGCCTTAAATTTGCAGTTAATATTGGGAAGATGAGTATTACCGGCTTGGACTTCAAAGCAGAATTGGGACCCACAGAGCAAAGTTAACATTTGGTTGCAGCTTTAATCATTTTGACGTGATTTTCTGCTTCTTGATGACTTTAGTTGACTGTTTCATAATTATCATCAACCGCCTTAGTTACTCGGCCACCAAGTGTAATCTTGTTTATAATTGCAGAAACGCATGATAACGAATTACTGATGATGAACTAAATTTAACTAACTGGCATACAAAAAGTAGTACTAAAAAGCAGTTTGAAATGTTGATTGATCCCACATCGGTGGGTACCTTGCGCTTGGGCAATGACGCAGCTAATGAGGTAATAATCGAGGGACGTCAATTGCTGGTTGAAAACTATTTCCAAATCCCCTCTTTGGCCTCCGGTTTCCCGGGCCATTGAGATTATTTGAAAGGACTCACCTACAATTTTTAATATAAAGTTATGTTTTTAATTTAAATATTTAATGTATGAAAAAAAACTATTACTCCTAAAATTCTTTATTTAAACAAACTGTTATTTAAAGGCATATGAATGCTTATATAGATATAATAGTGATGTCTACACTTTGATACCAACAACTGATGAGATAAGGGCTTGAATAAAACAAAATGAAGAACTAATAATACTGTCTAAACTCGCGGGACCCACCAATATCATTACAGATAACCCGTGGAAGTTGGATTTGAACGTGAGACATAGGCCGGCCCGTAAACGAACAAAATGTTCATCTTGAATTTCGTTTATGTTCGTCCATAAAATAAACGAACAAACATGAACACATATTCCGTTCCTTCTCTTGCGTTCTATATGTTTGTTCATTTACATTTGTTTATATTTGTTCATTTATGTATGTTCCTTTACACTACGAGTCTACGATTGGCTAATTTAAATTTATTAAAAGAGCAATTAAGCAACCTTTAGGCCATGGATGAATATCCATCTTGAATTCTTAATATAAAAATCTTCAAAAATTATGTAAAACTGGTCTGTTTCACATCCCAAGTTTTTCTTAAAACTTGTGTATAGATAAAAGCAGTAGTGAAATAAAAATAGAATAATAAGAAAGAAGGTTAAAATGGTGATTGATCGATCCCACATCGGTGGGAGGATACAAAAGGAGGCCAGGTCTGGATGCATAAAAGGAGGCGCTTGATGAAAGTATCTTTGCGCTTGGGGCAATGACGCAGCTAATGAGGTAATAACAGAGGCGCGTCAATTGCTGGTGAAAACCATTTCCAAACCCCCTTCTTGGCCTTGGGTATCCCGGGGCCATCGAGAATTTTGGAAGGACTCTCTCTCGAGGGTAAAGTCCTATGATTTATAGTTATAGTTTTTTTCTATTTTTTAGGAAACTTGTTTTTGATGTTTTGATTTATCAGTTTCAAATAGTGTTTTTTAACAAAAAATAAATCCATTATAAATTACCTATTTTAATGTATAAGAAAAGCTATTTTAGTCTTCAAATTCTTTATTTACAAGTAGTTTTTGTGATAGTTTATGATGTCTATGTAAGTTGAACCATTCATTAATAATCAACCTTAAAACAAGTTGAAATCAACAACAAAGAAAACTTAGATGCAAACCATGTAAAATTCACAAATACATATAAAATAAACAAAAAAGTAAACTGCAGTTTTTGTTTATGTGGTTTTAATCCAACAATTTTAAATTTACGATTTTCGTCCATGTGTCATTTTTCACTTGCAGTTAAATCCGAATTCATTAACTTCGTCAAGTCTGGTTGTTAAATCCATCAGCGTGCGCCTCACTTGAGGGGCAGTTTTGTCATTTTTTCCCCAATATATACCCCAATCCTAATTCGCAACCCTCACGTGAGACTAGAGTGTATTGGGAAAAAAAAAGACAAATCAACCAACTCCTCACGTGAAGAGCACGCTAATAGGTTTAACGACCAGATTAGTAAATTTGGCTTTAACTGCAAGTGAAATGAAACCACATGAATGAAAATCACAAATTTGAAACTATGTGACTAAAACCACAGATTTGACAAATGTGATTATTTTTAGCTATTTGTTGATATAACTTGTCGAACCTAAACTAATCGATTAAAGTTTTATTATATTTCCGGCGTCTCGCTGGCGCTTAATTAAATTAAAAGAATATGGTAACTCATAACAAAGAGTATCAGGCAGATAAAAAAATCTTGGATCAAAAAGAATTTACTGCACATTATAAAATATTTCCTCATGATTACAAATCCCTCCAACAAAGCAATTCCAACCACCTATTAACTAAAGGTTGACACAGTTATGTAAAACTTTATAAACAAACAAACAAACAAAATAATGACCTTCAATGACTTATCAAGTTCAAAACTGAAAGAATCATATTTTTTCAACCTAATTAGGCTATAAAGTTTGAACCTTTAAGGTATTGCCCCTTTCTTCTTGTTGCATTCGGGCTCGTTACAAGCGACAGGTGGGGCACTCGTCATCCTGCACATGATTCCTATTGGCTAAAAAAATATACTCGCCCCACAACGGGCAAAACTGTAAAATTGTCCAAATAAAGAAACTGTTATGTTACATACCAAAATAATGAATCTTCTTACACCGGTTGAGCTTCAACTAATCAGCAAATTCTGGCTGAAGTCTATAGCTGAGTTCTTGAACAAAATTTGATCTTTATATCATCGTCGCATCCTTTTGTTTATGCACTTGCATACGCCTAAACGACTACTACTCCAAGATGTGGCAGTTCTTGACAAATTCGTTTGAGTAGTTGACGTATTTTGACCAAAAAGGGCGAAGATGCTCGTACCCTATTTGTAACCACGGTTTTGATTGACCGTTGTAATGTATTACTGCCGCCTTTTTTACACTCTCGATGCTTGTATTCTTCTGGTATCCTAACCCTAACATGTGCCATGATGGTTCAATCGGTTGAACATGGCCTCGAAACGCAATCAAAGCCGGTGGTAGGGTTCCAAGTTTCCATAATGTCAAATTCGACCTCAGGTTCTACAACAATAAATCACACATTCACATTATAAATAACAAAAAAAAACATGAATATGTATATACACGCCCACGTTTATAGAGGCGCTTTCTTTTCAAAACCAATAGTAAGTTGAGAACCGCACATTTTGCTTGAACAAAAACATAAAATAAAACTAAAAGATAAATGTTTATTTATCTATCCCCGCTCTTTCTTCGATTTTATCTCTCTCATTTTTTTAATATATAAAACTGTGAACACATGAATATATGCATTTAGATAAAAGACTTATCAATTTTATATTCTATTAAAATAAATCTTAAAAATATTGAAGTCTGCATGTACAATGCTTTAGGCGGTTCTTGCAATTCTCAACATATTACTGGTTCTTAAATAAAGGATCTCTTATGAGTGTAAAGATGTGTGTGGTTATTCTATGTGCTTGTTTACCTCTTTGAACCATGCATGATATGTTTCTCTAATGTTCGTTTTCCGCCACGTGTGCAAGTCAAAAACATTCATCCCATAAGCCCACGCACACTCGTTAGGGTCCAAACTTTTAGCCACCAGTGGGTGAGAAAAGTTGAAGTAATTTCTGAACCGTTTAGACATGACCCATAAATCTTCCCCTTTACACGTTTCAACCGCTCCGTTGACTTTCCCATTAAGGTCAATTTCCCATAGTGGAGATAAATCGCGTTGAATCACCATATCATCATCCAAGAAAACAACTTTATCAAGATTCGGAAAAAGCTACATGATAAAATAAAAGTGTTAAAAGGTTAGTTAAAATATCAGCAATGTGAAATGACCAAAAAGGACATGTAGTCGTGTATTTACGTTACCTCTGGGAGATATATGCGAAGATGATTAAGCAATGATATGTATTTAGGGCTTCTAGCCTGCAATTTAGAGGCAAACATTCTCGGAGAAGTATTATCACCAAGATTAGCCCCGGACACATGATTTCCATGATAATAATTCCGAATCTCGTTATGGTTTTCCATAGCTTCAAGAACCGGAACATTGTCTCGGGTCAACCAGTCAAACTGATGAACACCTTTGACTTCAACAATAGCAGGAGAGACGGGATTTAAAGCAAACCATGAGTGCATGCCTGCGTAAGTCTTTTTATCCGTTATCACATGAAAGACTATTTTCTCAGGTGTTAGAGAAGACTTGACTGCAGACGTGACTACAACTGACGCCGCCAGAATATTGTCAGTCGAAAGGATAAAATGGTAATACGAATTATCGGATAAAAGCGGAAGTAATTCTGGTGACGGTAACTGTCTCCTTGCATGAGCATTAGATGAGTATTCATCAGTCAACCTTAACGAAAGACAATGAATGCCTTTTGGAACCGAACTTGCTGCGAAATGTTTGTTCATAAGTTCTTGAAGTTTAGATTCTCTCATCTCCCTCTCGGATCTTTCCATCTGTCAATTTCATTGGCAAAAAACATTAATCTAGGCACCTGTTCGGTTCATAAGCATGTATACAATAGCAAAATAAATATATAATTATCGATTTCATTGTTCATATTCATACCATGCCTTTCAATACGATAGCAAAATCTTTAGCAGTGTATGTGTTGGCATTGATTTCCGAGACGAGTTGTGTGAAGTTATCCGGGATTTTTAAGTCCGCTGGAATCTGTTCGGTTTTGACTTGATTAAGGATGTGGTAGAAGTCTTTGACAAGTCGCTGTTACACCGAAGGACAAGCGTTAAGTTTATTGAAATAAATGTAAAAAGTAAAAAAGTGAAAAACTTTTTATTTAATTTACCACTGAATCATCACCCCTTCCAAGAAGCTTTGGACCCAAACGTCTACCTAAACAATCTGCAGCATATAAGTGTTAATTAATGAGAACTGTCTGCCACATGCAACATAAACATTTATAGCTTATAATACGGTATAGTTCAAAACAAAAAAGCTTAACAAAAATGAATTACAAACATATAAAGCATGGTAGTAGGTGCAAAGAGTTAACACTCGTTAACCAAAAGGGTAAACAATAACCAACAGAAACATGTGAAAGAGAGAAAAGCGAAACCGTAGATGCAACGGTACACGTTAACTTTAAACAAAAACAAGAGTCTACAATGGAGACTTGTGAGGGTAAACATGGATCTAAAACACTTTGCAACATTCAGAATCAAATCAATTACAAAAAAATAAAATAATTAATTCAAAAAAACACTAGGGGATTAACCAAAATCCTCAAAAAAACAAATCAGTTCATCAAAAGCAATAACGTTACAAGATTCGAGATTCTAACTACTCAATCTTTAATATCAAGAAACAAATTAGATTGCTTGTTAACAATATTCATCAAGTCAAGAAACAGTCTTGTTGCCAGAACTTTAATATCATCAACAACCCAAATCAAGATCTCGAACCCGAACCCGAACCCGAACCTGAACCAAAAACTATCAAAATCAAGAACCAACTAACAAACAAATAATTCCAAGATCAAGAACCCAAATCCCAATTTCACATTAAACATACCATCAACAAAAACAAGATCAAAAACTCGAACCCGAACCACAAATTAACAAAATCAAGAAACAACAACCAAATAACTCCAAGATCAAGAACCCAAATCCCAATTTCACATTAATCATACCATCAACAAAAACAAGATCAAAAACCCGAACCTGAATTCGAACCCGAACCACAAATTAACAAAATCAAGAAACCAACCACCAAATCATTCCAAGATCATAAACCCGAACCCGAACCGCAAACTAACAAAATCAAGAACCAACCACCAAACAATTCCAAGATCAAGAGCCCAAATCCCAATTTCACATTAATCATATCATCAACAAAAACAAGATCAAAAACCCGAACGCGAACCACAATTTAACAAAATCAAGAACCAACCACCAAATCATTCCAAGATCAAAAACCCAAATCCCAATTTCACATTAATCATACCATCAACAAAAAACAAGATCAAGAACCCGAACCCGAACCACAAATTAACAAAATCAAGAAACAACCACCAAATCATTCCAAGATCATAAACCCGAACCCGAACCCAAACCACAAACTAACAAAATCAAGAACCAATGAACCAACCACCAAATAACTCCAAGATCAAGAACCCAAATCCCAATTTCACATTAATCAAACCATCAACAAAAACAAGATCAAAAACCCAAACCCGAACCACAAATTAACAAAATCAAGAAACCAACAACCAAATAATTGCAAGATCAAGAACCCAAATTTAATACAGATCAAGAAGAGTACCTATAGATGAGCACTTATTAACACCTTCCAATGTAACCAAAGCCGTAAGAATAAAGACAAACGGCAACAAGAAAGCAAGAACAAGAATCGTATGAAACAGAGTCCTGTAAGAAATATGACGAGCTGCAACTTTGATCTTCATCAAATCAATAAACCCATTACTGCTCGATATCGTTAAGCTTCTCATGCTAGGTGAGAAGTGTAGCTGCATAATGAATATAATAATCCCCTAATTCCCCAATATTCGTAATAATAAAACCCTAACCCTAAATCCAATTTCCACCGCAAAATTATCGATCTTTATCCACTTTTGCATCATACCCAGATCCCAATTGCTTGAATCGGTATCAATTGATTAAAAAATCGATTTTTTTTCGAAATTAGGGCTCAATTGACGCGAAATTAGGGTTTTTGAAGATGGGTTTGATCTGGGGTTGAAGAGAATTAGATGGAGGAAATGATTAATTGGGATTCAAACGGTCGGATCGAAGGATATTAATGGCGTCTGAATCAAATATCGTTTATTAGTCAAGACCGTGTTCATATCATATAAAGGAGATTGAGAATATTATTATTATTATTATTATTATTATTATTATTATTATTATTATTATTATTATTACTATTATTTTTATTATTATTATTATTATTTTTATTATTATTATTATTATTATGTACCTTGTTGTTTGTTAAGATGTTTTAAACTTTTAATCATATACCGTTATGTTTATGTAACGGGAGCGGACGGTGAACCGATCGTCTTACTGGTTATTTGTTTATGATGTTATTTGATTTTCAAGTTCGGTTTGACTGGTCTAATTGTTGGATTAGTCGTTTAATTGGTATAACGACCGGACGGGTTGAACCAAGTTTAATAAACAAATAGCATTGTAAAGTTATATAGATCAACAGGGTTGTCTCGAAGATTTCAATGCTCATAAAAATTGGACCTTAGATGAAATTTTTTACCTCAAATATTTTGGTCTAATTAACCATAAACAGACTAATAGCTAAGTTGTTGGGCGTTTCAAAATTTTTTACCCAGTTAAAAATAAACAGATAGTAATTCTTAGATTGAGATCTTAGAAGAAAAGGAAAAATTACCAGACCAAGTAGCTCAAATGGAAAACGGTTAAGAGGCTTAATTGGATTGATTCTGTGCTCTATTCCTGACCGAATTGGATAGTTTGGTCTGGTTGTTAACACACTTGTTATAATCTTTTAAAAACGTTAATTTATGATATACTCTTTTTATAAACATATATATAAATTATTTACTTTTCAAAAAACAAATTAAACTAAATTAATAAAGTGAACATGACATCAAATATTTATCCTTTTTTAATCACAACAGGCTTTCAATTTATTATGAAAGGTTCACTGTGTTACCTTAACATTTAATTTTAAGTAATCAATAATTCAGATTTTTCTAGGCGTTTTTGTTTTGTTTTTTTTGTTTTTTTGGTTTTTATTTTTTTGCTTAACATATACATGTAATACACATCTATATTTTTTATGTCTTCTGAATTAAAAAAAATGACTTGCATGTCACGACATTTATAGAGATGACATTAAAAATGAATTTTAACGTATTAAGATTAAAATTAAAAACAAGTATACTCTTTTGCTGATGCTACATATTTGGGATAATGAGATTTCCTGTTATTATTATTATTATTATCATTAAATAGTGTTTTACACATTTTCCTATTAAAAATATTCATTCATTGTATGACCAATTTGGATTCTCATTTGGAAAAGTTTTAATAAAATTTAATTAATACAGTCGTGAACATTAAACAACAAATATATGTTTTATTTTCATCCGATTTACATCATAAAAATAAATTTTGCATATAAATAAAAACAACAAACTTTGTGTTTGTATATGAATACAATTTGAAAACAATAATGTTTTAACTTTTGGCGTGTGGTTATAAAAACAGTACCGAATCAGAAGGATCAAGAACTCATGTTAGGAGTAGGATTCTCATATGACTCGTCGAATGTTGAATAATCCGGGCTGGTATATAAAAAGCATATATGATGTTTGGATGACTATGTGTTAAAGTTGTGCTATTTCTAGCATTATTGGTGACAAAATTTGTAGTGTTGATGACTTGAGCCATACTCGTGGATAACTAGTAGTGGTTTAAAATGATATTATGAATTTAAATTGCATTTTTAAATCAGTGATGGGTTTAGAAATTTTTCTCATAGGACATGAATTTTTAGACATGGATTGTCTATCATCAAACTTAAATATAAAACATAAACATGTTTATTAATATGGAAAACTTATACATGTATATAGCTATGATGAAAATTAGCTACAAGTGATATTAAAACTATTTAAACCCATTAATTAATAATGAAAAAGTAATACATTCTAGAATAACTTACGCTATAAAACCAACCACCATGCGCCCATGCCACATGACGTTACAAATTATATAATATAACATTTTAAAAGACTAATTAATGATTCATGGAGTGCACATCTTATACCTTATATCAAAGATCAAACCAATTAATACTTTAAATTGATTTTAAGTGTCATATATCCTTTCACAATCTAAAAAACTATTTTTTTAATCTTTAAAACTTTTTTCATTATATAGAAACATAGATATTATATCAACATAGCAGGTAGGCGGGCAACAAATTGCGCCGCCACCCCTTTCTGAATTGCAAACCCTAACCTACTAAAGACATACCCCTGCCCCTTTGGAGTCGACATATTGCTATGCATAACCCGTTGGACCCTGGTTAGAAAACGGATAGCTTCCGGTGCCAAGGAGCCAAAGGTATCAAAAGCCAAAGGGACAAAAACATGTTGGTTCTCTTCGCAGGCTTTAGCATGTTTCTCCACCTTCTTCGTTTCAGACCTTTTCATTGCTTGCCCAGCTACAAACCCATTATCCCTCAAACCAGCTAAGGGAGATACCCCTGTGAGGTCAACACAAGCGTGTTTTCCCCCGGCCCAACCAAAGACGAGCAAATCTGCCGGTCGTAGAGTGGATCTCCCTTCCGTGGGGTCTGTAAGGAAGTTTACGGGGGCTTCCTTTTTAGCTGATATCCCAGCTCGCCTTAAGATGTCCCAAAGAACGTCACGCACCCAATCATGTCGGTATTTGAACCGAGGCATCTCCTTGCAATGAACCGCATGCTCTCCGAATTTATCCAGGCAAGCCTTACGGCAGATCGGACATGTTTCATCTTCTGGGTACATTGGGACCACCAAACGGTACTTAAGAATGACCCTATACTCGACCGCAGACATGCTTTGGCCCAAGCCATCAATCGGGATAACGGTCAGAAAATCTTGGGCATGAGGACCTTGTAAGCATTCAATAACCGCCTTCTGTCGGGAGGACAATCCAAAAACTTCTCCCAGGCTCTGAGCGATTTTGCCAAAAAGGGCATTCGCCAAAGTTTTTTGAGGCTTTGGTGGGGCGGTGTCTATATTAGAGAAACCGCCAATGTCAAAGTCTGGAAGAGTGCCATTTAGGCGTTCCAGGGCCTGCACGTAGTTTGAGTCCAGGTCGACAACTCCGCTATTCCTTAAGATGTGATTCTGTAGCTTCCAAGATTGAGCCCTCGACGCTACAAAAGCGTAAACCCCAACATCATGAGCCGAAAGAAGGCCTAAACCCCCTAAGCTCATCGGTAAAGATGCAAGTCGCCACTGAAGATCACCAAAGAACGGGCCTCCACATACAACTATGTCTTCGATGGCTTCTCGAAGCCCCTTATCAAAACAGGATACCGCATCATCCATCATATGGGGGTGGCATGTTCGTAACCCAAAAAGCAACTTAGCAACCCCCATGCAAGACCTAAGCATGAGGAGTTCGCTCTGGGGATCCCTAAGGCAATGTAAGAGTTTCATAAGATCAACCGCACGAGATGCTCTCCGCCTCGCCAACTCCTTAATAAAGTAGGGATCTCGACTAACAGCCCCTCCAAGGAGCTTTACCCCTCTCTCTGGTCTACCAATCCCACTAGGGAAGAGCCCATCTTTAACTTTCACCCCATTACACGCTGGCCAAAAAACCTCGGTTTTCTTAATATTAAGTTGCAGCCCCAATGATGGCCCTTCCGAGCTGATAATGTCTAGAGCTTTAGCGACTTCGTTGGCACCACCGATAATAGTCCCATCATCCAAGTACCAAGCATGAAATGAGAGGTTACAGTCATTTTGTACCCGGAGAACATGAGATCAAATTTTGAGCCTTTTAAGACTTTTGATGTTTTGGATTTTTATCTTTGAATTTAATGTCTTAAAATTATTTAATTTTTAATTTGTTTTGATGATAATTTAATCATGGGTTTTAACATGGTTGGCTTGCACAGGGTGTTACTTTTTAGGTTCCCGTTGATGGGTTATTTATACGACTCGAACAAGGCTATACATCACATAGGTGTTTTTTTGTCATACATGGTTAATCATTATATACACGAGTCATATAAATGTATTTGAGTCGTATAGACCTATACTAGTGATATAGGCCCAATAAGAGGCATATAAGGGTGTATACACGACATATAGCCTTTTAGCATTGAACTATATGTATCTTGTATTCTATGAAGTGTCAAGGTATATATGGCTCGTATATGCCTATACGAGGCGTATAAACTGGTCAAACTGCAGGTCTGGCATTTCTGTACTGTTGTCGTGCACATGGTCTCTATTCAACTCGTATAAACTCAGAAGGGTTGCTATCTGCAAGAAGCAGCTAGAGTCTGGTTATCACGTCCCTTTTTATCATTTCGAAACGACGAATAACATAATAATTATGCGTGTGCAATACATATGGGACAAAGATTATCCAAAAGCACAAAAGTCCAAGTCTAAACAAAGTAAGGTGCACATGGTTAGAATAGTTTGATTCTATTCTTGCATGATACTATTAAGTCATAAAATTCAACCTTAAAACATGTCAAAAGTCCAATGGCCCTTTCAAAGGGACATTTTAGTGCATACCATTAGAATTTTGTTTTGTCATTCTTGTTTCTTTGTTCGAAGGTATCATCTATCTTATCCATATAAGGTGCAAACAAGACGAGCCGCTCACAAGCTACTCAAGCTTTGATCAATAAAGAGCTAGAAACAAGTCGATCTTTTTCGTGCTCCAACCGAGCCAGAGCCTCAAATAAAGCTCGTTTAGTAACCGAGCTCAAGCCCAAACCTTGTACTGTAAACTCATTTCGTCAAGTTGTATCGAGCCTTGTGTATTTTTTTAAGTTTCACCTCCTTTGCACTTCTACGCATTAATTTTACACTACACGCCTGAGCTCGAGCCGAGCTTTGGCACGTTTAAGGTACTACACAAGCCAGGGCTGAGCTAAGGCCCGTTTAAGGTTTTTCTCAAAATATATAAAAATAATCAAAAACGTATATAAATTAATTAATGAATAACAAACGAGCCAAGCACAAGTCGAGCCTGAGCTTGAAAAATCAACTCACGAGCCGAACTCGAGCTTTAAAAAAAGAGCCCGAATCAAGCTAAACTAGAGCTCGAGCTCTCGTAAGTCAAAACAAGCCGTGCTATAGCCTAGTTGAGCTTGGGCTCAGCTCGTTTGCACCCCATAAATTAACAAGATATAACATTTACAAATGCAGTTATCAATCAGTAAAACAGTAGTTAAAATCACATCTTGATGACATAGATTATTAGTTTTTAACAATTAAGCATCTAATGTGATACAAATGGCAAGAAAAAAAATCACATATATATATGGTAAAAACTTATCATTAAACACCCCCAGCTTCCTGTAATTTTTTCCACATAGAAGCATGCTTTTGGCCAGCAAGATGAAATCTAAAAACTGCATCACTATTGCAAATTCCACAAAGTCTCACAGCATTCTCATTGGCTCCGCCTGCAACAACCTTCCTTCTCTTCGTCTCCAGATCTTGCGAAGTCTCCGCCTTCTTTTTTATTTTAAGATTGCCCTTTTTCGGGTTTTCAGACGGTCCTATGATCGGATTGAAAGTAGAAACAGAAGCTGCAGGGTTTTACTTCTCCATATTTTTTATGTGTTTCTTGCCTAATTTATGTTTATCAAGAATGTCCTTCAACTCGATTTTACATATCTCGCACCAGGCGGACTGACTGAACGATTTTTGGTTTCTTTGGGATCTTTTTCCAGGGCCCACGAGGCTTGACGGTTGGAATTTGATTGGTCCACGTGGTTTTGAGTAGGGATTACTGGTAATAGATGCTGTGAAACATCTTGATGTATTGTTCCACCCTGCAAAAATTAATGGCATTAGTTGATCACTGATCATGGGTCAGTTTTGGGTTTTTGAGTTTCGAAAACCATCTGTTTTCGGTTACTTCAGCTACAGCTTTTTCGGTTTTGCCATTTCCACTTGAAAATTTTGGGCCGAAAAAAATTATCCAATAATAATGAACGTGGGCTTATATATTTTTTTAGGTAATAATCAATTGATCTTTTATACATTTGAACTAAAATATGTAGGCTAAACTACATATTAAATTATTATAGATTACTTGAAATTCAAAATAAAAAATGAAAACGTATAAATTCAATTTTTTTAAATTTTAGTTACACACAAAACTGAAACCAAACGAAAAGTTCGGTTTTTACATAAACATAAAACCAGATCGCCGGTTTCTGTTTCGATTAAGTTATTCCGTTTGGTATTTTTTATTTTTTTTTTGTTGTAATTTTTTTTTCGGATTGTTATTTTTTTTGGTTTCATGCATACCTCTATTCACGGTTGTAGAAACCCTGACTAAGCACTGATTAATCGCTAGTCGTTACACCACTGAGTAGTTGCTGATTAATCGCCATTTGGTCAAGAATGAAATTTTATACCTAAAACTTAGTATAAATATTTGGAAAATTAAATATAAATTCCAATCCAATTAATCGTATCGTCCGACTAGTGCCTAGCTATTTCTATAACCAATGTATCATAGATGTTGTATTATTTATGCATAAAGATCTCTATATTGTAAACTGTAACAACAAGTATGCAATTATTAAACTAAAAATCACATCTTGGAAACTGAAACAAACACTAATAATAATAATAATAATAATAATAATAATAATAATAATAAGAGCTTACTTACAATATCGTACAGATTGTTTCCATATTGCTGAGCAGACTCATCCGGCGGCCAATTATGCTCGGCGGCGTAAGTGTAGGGCCCACCGGGGTGGCTAATTGAATATGATTGGAAGTATGGGTCAACGGCAGGTGGATATTGGTGTGGCTGATGAAGAGGATACGCGTTAGGGTTAGGGTTTTGAGGGTGGTAGAATTGGGGGGTGTATGGATCGGAAAAGGATGTAAATGCTGGTTGCATGTTTTCCGGCAGGTCAATTTTGGAATTTGACGGCGGCGGCGGAGATGAGAGGTTTTGGGAAAATTGGGGATTTTTTGATGGCTAATGGTTTTGTATAAGTATAATTTATATACTTACAATATCATAGGTGGTGTTCTGGTGGTTAACCTACTGCTGCCAGGTTCTATTTAGAAACCCTAGGCGGCGGTGGTATTTTTCGCCGGGTGTACGCGGCCAACCTACTGTTGCCGGGCTCTACTTGGAAAGCCTAGGTAGCAGTGGTGGTTCGGTGATGCTTTACAGCGGTTGTAGTGGTCCGGTGGCCTCTTACCGTCTGTCTCCACCTAGCGTCCGTTGCTGGCTTTCGTAAGGTGGTGTGGGCGGTGTTATAGCAGACGTTGGTTGCTGGTGATTTCATAACTGTAGGGGTGGTGTGTGGCAATTGCTTTGGTTAGGGTTTCAGTAACAAAAATTTTAAGACCACTTTAGTCTGATGTCTTTTGTTGATGTTGATATTATCAATCAAAGTGGGAACTAGATGAGTTGTACAATACATGTCACAAACCACTTTAGTCTGCTGCTGGCTTTTGTTCAATTACACTTTCATTTCACAGAATATTACTAATTTGCTATCTTTGGCATTTGGAGTTCATTTAGCATGTTGTTGCACATGTGGAAGGAGTCTTATGGAACTAAAATGCTTCAATTGGGCATACTACCGAAGACAAGGTATGAAGTGATTTTAGTTACGTGATGTTTACTATTGACTTGGTGTCATTTATGACTATAGTAGTTTGATTCTTTGATTAGTGATAGCTAATAGGAAACTCATCGTCTTATGGATTTTTTATATAGTTGCTCTTATATGTATGTGTGTTAGCAATATAATTGTGAATACTATTGATTTGGGTCAGAAAGGCTTCAGGTTTCGAGTTTATGTTAGTCGTTGCCATTTTTTTATTCTAAATTTAGTTGCAGGTCAGAAAGACTTTAGGTCATTATGATATTGGGTCATTATGGGTTTGGGTCAGTAAGACTAGAAAAAGTTCGTGAAAGTAAATGAGTCTGCAATTTTAGGATCAATAAAATGCAATTGGTTTTAAATCTTGATGTTATTTTCTACTCTACTTTGTTTGGTGGAGTTATGAAATTAGTTTCAATTTAATGTTAATGAATGTTCCGTTGTAGTTACCTTTTTCCTTCAATGTTTTGGCTTGATAATTGATTTATGTCTGCTCCGTTTTGGTTAAAGGTTACGAGTATTGTATTTATTTGTGGGATATCATGTGTGTTAGTCAGCGGTTGGCGGGTCACTATTTTGTGCTTTAGTTGATTCATTTGTTATGTTGTTGTTTGGTGGGTTTATGTCATGTTTGCTACTATATTGTTGTGTATGGTTGATGATTCTGTTTGACATAAATTTTTTTATCGCTTGCTGTTTGTTCAATAATATTAGTATTTGTTTGTATAACAAAGTGTATAGCTTAAACGGAAACACTAATAAAATAAGAACACTAAATGGAAGAAAGCAACAACCAATTAAATGAATGAATCAACATAACTATTAATTCAATGAGATTTTCTTCTCATTTCGTTCTAATTTAATCAAATAGAAAATGATAATTAGTGATTTGACCTCAAATTAATATCCACCTAGAATTAACGATTAAGTGCATACAGTTTGTGTCAGCGGTGTGGTGTTTTCGTGACATTTAGTGTGTCATTCAAATTACTTTTTGATAGATACTTGAT
The DNA here is from genome assembly GCF_021521415.1 of Bidens hawaiensis. Lineage (NCBI taxonomy): Eukaryota > Viridiplantae > Streptophyta > Magnoliopsida > Asterales > Asteraceae > Bidens > Bidens hawaiensis. The sequence continues at coordinate 96,886 of NW_027492095.1, read as the reverse complement.
AATTTTTCTTCATTTGATTAGCTCATAGGTTGTTTTGTCATTGTTGGGCTGTGTTTTTCGTTAATGATTTTTCTCATTTTCTGGTTTGTGACAGTTTTCACACGTTGTTTATGTTGTATGCTGTTGGTTTTATCATATAGTGATTCGCGTCAACATCATCGGGTCTCCACCACCTACACCAGACCCGAAATCCAAGAGCCAATGCAAGAAATAACAGGTACTTAACTTTCTTTAAAAACAAAACTGCTACAAGGCGTAGGTCAAACTGCTATCAAGGACATTATGGTCAAATCTAATATGAAGCGCAGTTTGGTCAAAATGCAGTTCCATAAAGTAGTTGTACATTGATAACAAAAAGATTACTTAACATACAACCCATGATACCAGTTGCAACTTAATTTTTAACCATGTTGTTGGACAACTATGCATTTTGGCCAAATCTGATATGAACCGCAATTTGGTCTAACTTTCCTAAAAGTGAAGTTTGACCGATACACCCTTTATGTCATATAATCTGTTTGCTTTTGTCCCTAGGCGCCAATCAACTTCCAGTTCTTAATTTTTAATGTACCTCACCTATCTAACGACACATCTAGGAGACAAGAAGCAAAAGATGCAGTGAAGAACAGGAGTACATAAGCTTTTTTTGCGAAGAACAAGACAGAAGAGATCTAACATCACAAGGTTGCATTTTTTTTGTGCATGTAAACCCGAAAATACCCACGTAAATGATATAGGGCAACATGGGTTTCAAAATTTCGTAGGTATCATGTAGCCCATACTAGCATGTGCAACTCAAATGTATGCCAACTAGACATGTATAAAATCATTATCTATGCAAACATATATTGCCAGAACCCAACCACGCCGCATCGCTGCGGGTGGGCCCACTAGTTTAAGTAATGAATTGGTTGCTCACGGTTTCGTCTTTTAATGTATTTTTCTAACGGTCGGCGACTAATAGAATTTTTTGCAGCTAGTTAAAAAACGTTTTTGGATGGAAAATCAACATTTTCGTCCAAACAACTTTGTAACTTTGGATCAGACATTTATGAACCATTTTCTAGTAAAAGCCCAATCAATTGGTGGTGATGGCAGTGTTCATCTGGTGTTTTCAGGCAAAAAATGTAACTTTTCCGGCTAAAAACGTTTTTTCGGTTATCTGTAACTAACGACGTTAAGATTCGGTTAGTGCGGACCGTTGGGAGAAAATACGTTAAAAGACGGGTCGTTCGCAACCAAATCATTAGTTGGAAACAACGACTAAACGATAGTTGGATTAATTAAAACCAATATGCCTTTTGTATATAGTCCTTTTAGTATAACATTATTAATAGTTGTAGTCCTTGTGTATTAATGTATAACACCATGTGATGGTTTTAAATTCATTCCTTATTTGTTAAAGAGTGGTGTTTACATCGAAATAGAAGTCAAGTCGTTAGCCCGTTTTAAATAGAAAAATTAAGTCGTTTAAAAGTTCCGTTCTTAGATCTTGGGGTCAATCGTCACAAAAATTACATCCTTGTACTTCTAGTTCTATATGAATGAGTATTCCCAACCGGGTCGTGGCATCCATGTTCAACGTCGGCAGTCACAGAGCATACTTTATTCTTACGTCAAATGTTGGTCACAACGAAAAACCCTCATGTTCTATCTACGACGAGACTAATGAAATCCTCTTTGTATGATCCAATGCTTTTCAGCAAGAACCGTCCTCCCTGTGCTATTTTAATACCCTAGCCAGTCGGGGTGGATATTGGTAGCAACAGTTAATATGCTTTCAAAAATTAAACATTCATCGAGTGTTTTAAAAAAAGTTCGCTAATCAAAAGTATTGAATGCTAGTCGAAAGTAAAATGCGGTTCAAATTCTCTAATGCTAGTTTTGGTTGTGAGCATAATTCTATACTTAAGCGTGTTTGAATAAGAGCAATTTAGGAATGAATGTCCTGAAAATCTTCACTTGGGCAACCAAAACAAAGCCTCGAGCTCCTTACAAACGACATATATGTTATCCATTGAATACCATATTTCAGTCTCGACGAATTCTATAAACCAAACTACTTCCACAAGTCGTAAACAAAACTATTAAGGTTCGATGAAGTGGAAAAAAATGTGACAATATCATTAAGTACAACAAAGAAAGAATGTAAACCCACATAACTGTTTTTTCACTACATAAACAAAATCAAGAATAAAGAACTAACCAGCCGAAAATAATGAAAGAATTTGAACCACCTCCTTTAAGCCAAAGCAGGCATGTCCTTGATCCAAGCATCCAATGGCTTACCGATCGAGTAAACAATAAAACCGATTTCTCTTAGTTTCTCACCATCAACAACATTCCTACCGTCAAACACAAAAGCAGGTTTCTGCATGTTATCATAAATCCTCTGATAATCCAGTGTTTTAAACTCGTCCCACTCGGTTAAAATACACACAGCATGAGCATCTTTAGTGGCTTCATAAGCACTCCAAACAACACCAACTTGTTTAACCGTGGTTGGACTCATCGGCTGCAGGTGCAGAGGATGGTCCCAGTCAAATTTCTTCATGGAAAGATCTCTTTGAATTTGATCCTCGGTTACTTGTGGATCATAGATGCTCAAAACAGCCTGGTCACCTAACAAACCCTTGCACACATCAATGGCTGGTGTTTCACGTGTGTCACCCGTGTCCTTCTTGAAGGCGAAACCAAGAATAGCAATCTTCTTGTTTGACACTGTGTTGAACATGGATGCCACGACCCGGTTTACAAAACGGGTCTTTTGGTAATCGTTAATCTTTATGACTTGTTTCCAGTATTCAGCCACTTCTGGGAGACCGTTGCACTCACAGATGTAAACCAGGCTCAAAATGTCTTTTTGGAAACAAGAACCACCGAAACCGACACTCGCGTTTAAAAACCTTGCACCGATTCGTTTATCTTTTCCAACTGCATATGCAACTTGTGTAACATTTGCACCTGTGGCTTCACAGAGAGCTGACATGGCGTTAACTGAAGAGATTCTTTGTGCCAAGAAGGCGTTTGCAGCAAGTTTTGATAACTCTGCAGACCATAAGTTTGTTGTAATTATGTTTTCTTCAGGGACCCATTGAGCATACACGTCTTTCAATGTTTTGATTGCTTTCTGTCCACCTGATGTTTCCCTGCCACCAATGAGGACTCGGTCGGGTTTGAAAAGATCTTGAATTGCGGTACCCTCAGCAAGAAACTCTGGGTTTGAAAGAATCTGAAACTTGATTCCTTTGCTATTATGTGTCAGAATCTTTTCGATAGCTTCAGCAGTTTTGACTGGAACAGTTGATTTCTCAACTACAATCTTGTCTGATTTTGACACGTCAGCGATCATACGAGCAGCACTTTCCCAGTATGTGAGATCAGCAGCTTTACCAGCACCAAGACCGCGCGTCTTTGTTGGGGTGTTGACTGAAACGAATACTATGTCAGCCTCGCGTACATGTTTCTCTACATCGGTGCTGAAAAAGAGGTTTTTGCCTCTGCACTGCTTTACAACATCATCAAGGCCCGGTTCATAAATAGGGAGGTGCTCACTGTTCCAGGCTGTGATGCGAGGTACAGAAATATCAACCACTACTACTTCGACAGCAGGGCACTTGAGTGCTATCACAGCCATGGTGGGCCCACCAACATATCCAGCTCCAATGCAGCAGATCTTCACCATCTTCTCGTATTCCTGTAGGACACATTTCCGAGTAAGCATATATGATCCATTATCCATATAGCTCAAAGTTTACATTTTGCTAGTAAAGGAAAGGTAACTTTCAAGTTTCAAGTTTAGAATAAGACATGATAATATTATTACTGTCGCACCATTAAATGACTTCTAACCTCAAGAAACTTTATAAGCCACTAATAAAAAAGACAGAGAATTGCTTTTCTGAATAAAAGAGGGACAAAATGCGAACATATCCATCCAGATTTGCATCCAAAATAATCATCACAGTTAACATATATCCTAGAAACCAATCCAAGATGCATCTTCTAAAGAACACATAAATCTTCTAAAGAACACAACTAACCGATACGAAAGCTGTATACGGCATATTAATAAGCAGAGGAGAATTCCAGGTTATATGTAACAAACTCTAGCAGTCCGATAAAAGTAGGGGTGCTAACCAGCCAAGCTGCTCATGAGCTACGTGAGATCGGATCGATCAAAAGCTTGAAACGAGCCCAGATTTTTCGAGCTCGAGCCTAGCCCGAGTCTCAAATGAACCTCGTTTAGCCATCGAGCCCGACCTCGAGCCTTGTGTATTTTTAAGATTTTTACCTATTTTAGACTTCTATATATTAATTTCACACTACACAGCCAAGCTTTTGCTCAATTATGGTACTACACACACGAGCTCAAGCTGAGCTTAGGCTCGTTTAAGGTTCTTCTCAAAATACATAAAAGTAATTAACAAAACATATATCAATATAAATTAATTAAGTAATAAATAATAAACAAGCCGATCTCGAGCTTTAAAAGAAGAGCTAGAGGTCTTTGACTCTCGTAAGTCAAAACGACTTCTAAAATTCAGATTTGCTCCAAATGTATCATACACAACCACAAAAACTAGTCATTTCATCTATCTTTTATTCAAAAAATCCTAATTAAAACACGATATAAACCCCAGATCATGTATTCACCTCAATTAAAAAACACAGATCTAAAATCAACACTTTCAATTCACATTTCATAACCTACAGCCTAAAAACCTAATTCACCTTAGTAATACACAATAACATAACAATCATCAATAAAAACCTAATTCACCTAATATCAATAGATCTGATTATATATAAATATACATTTAACGTATAAATCACTAACATCTAATGAAGAACCCTAACAAATCAAATCAAATCAAAATCGTATAATTATGAATCGTAAATATTATACCTGTTAGATCCACATTCAGAGTGTGTGTGAAATTGAGATCAGTTAGTTAATTAGTTATATGTAGTATGGAGCATATAAAGCGGGAGTTGTTTATATAGTTTTTTTCAAGTACTGAATTTGTCCCTTGGGTTTTTAATAAATGACATTTGAGTCCGACGTAAACGAACTGAACGTTTAGTAAACCGTTCGAGCCGGGATGTACCTTTATTTAATAAACGAACGGACATGTAAAAACTGTTTTAACCTCGCACTCTACGTATTCATATAACCACATATAGTTGTTTATAATTCCGACAAGAAAAATCTCTACATCCATCGTTGGTTAAACTATTTCAATCTATCTTTTTTTATCTATTAAAAAACATACAATTTAAAGCTATATATATTTCATTAATATTCTTTTGATATTTATTTAAACATATTTAGACTGAGTCACAAATTTGACATTTTAACACTTGGTTCTTGTTCTTTTACCGACTTACCAATCACTGGCGAATCTTAGTGTGGGCCAAGGTGGGTCGCGGCCCACTCATCTTTTTCGTTCTATAGTGTAATTTTTCGAAAAGAAAAAAGTTAAATGTATTGAGTCCGGCCCATCCAAATTATTGTTCAATGGTGGAAGTGGAGTTAAATATTCAGGGCCATTATATAAAAATTGGACCCAATCAGTCGGCTCATAAATCTTCTACATAGCTAAATCACTTAAATACTCTTATCGATGTAAAGCGTCGTTATAACAATGTTTTATAGGTTGGTTGGATGTTTAATGGTTTTCTGCTTCTTGTGTTTCTAACATGTAACTGGTCTTCTAACTGGAGAGTTGATGGGTTTAAAGGCTGAGGACTTGTTATATAAACAGAACAAGAGTGTATTGGTTCACGGATTGCCTCATCAGAAGTGGTCTTGTTATATAAACAGAACAAGAGTGTATAGGTTAGAAGAGTTTTTTGGGTGCTAATTTCAAAACATTGAAGGATAGATGACTCAAAGTCCAAAAATCCCGCTTAGAGATCTACATGAGTTAACTCTCTCTTCACTCGCTATGGAGAAAGATAAAGGGATAGATAATTGAAAATCCCGCTTAGAGATGGCAAAAATCAAGTCAGAGTAGGAGTTCCCATCCGTCAAGGCCTTGTTTTACTTGCCCTGGACAGAAACGGATCGGTTGCTTGTTGTGATAGTCAAGGGCTTGCTTGGGAAAGATAAAGAATAGATGACTGAAAATCCCGCTTAGAGATCTCAAAAAATCAAGTCAGATTAGGAGTTCCCATCCGTCCCGACTACCACTTCCCTCATCGGGTTCCTCTCTGTTCATGATGGGGTTCTTGGAGGACAAGTCCAACTCTACTCTTCCTCCCTAAACTATTATAGCCAACAAACAGGGCACCAAATGCATCAAGAAACTACATAGATATCAAAAGTTATAAGACAATTAAACTTGTAACAAGGCACCAAAATCCTTAAAAACCATGTCAAAAACACATAGTAATCACTCAAAAACAATAAATAAACACCTAAATTCACCTCTCTACTCTTCCTCCCCTGCATCTTTCTTCTTTTTCTTATCTTTTTTCTTCTTCTCACTCTTACTCTCTTCTTCTGCAACACCATCTTTATCCTTCTTTTTCTTCTTCTTCTTTTCCGACTTATCTCCGTCACCATTCTCGGCTGCAACAACTACCTCCGCTACCTCCTCCACGTCACCATCTTTCTTCTTTTTCTTCTTTTTTTCCGTAGTCTCGCCTTCTACCTTCTCCTCTTCTTCAACCTTCTTCTTCTTCTTCTTCAAAACCGGTGTTTCGTCAACACCCGCAGCATCATCTTCCAACTTACGTTTCCGCCCTTCATCAATATCTTCACCATCCTTAACCTTCTTTTTCTTCTTCTTCTCACTGTCAACTGTAACTTCCACCGCCTCAACCGGTTCAGCCGTAGCAGCAAGCCCTGCCACCATCGAATCCCCCCCTGTCGGGAGAACAACATTCCTCACCCACTCAGCCGGCGTCTTCTCATTCGGCTTCCCATGCTTACTCAACTTCCCTTCCGAAATCAGTTTCTTCTTCATCGAAGCCGTCGGTCCCAACCCCCATTTTCTCGGATACATATCCCTATCCATCACCACCCTCTTAATCTTCGCCACAACCCCATGATCACACGTCGCCATCACCGCCGTCGTCATCTCCGCAATCCCCAACGCAATCGCCTCCCCTTTCGTCGTCATCAAAACCACCTCCTCCCCATTCTCAATCCCATTCTCAAACCTCAACAACCCCGGGATCATCAACTTCGCACCGTAGCATATCGCATTCACCGCCGAATCCTTCACCACCAACCTCTTATAACTCGTCAACAACACCTCCAACGGCATAACCACGCGTCTCAAATACGCCTCGTCCCGATAATTATCAAACATCCATTGCGCGTCCATAACATCATGCATCGTTACCATATTATCCTTTTCCCCCATTATCCCCGACCGCACTCGTCTCAATTCCTGCATATGTCCACCGACTCCCAAAATCAACCCTAAATGAACACACAAAGTCCGAACATACGTCCCGGCCTCACACGATATCCAAAACACAACCAAATGCTTATCGGCATCATACTCTAACAACTTACTTTCATAAATAGTTCTAATCCTAAGCTGCCGTTTAACGGCTGAAATCAACGGAGGCCGTTGAAACACGGCACCGGTTAACGTTTCCAAAGCCCTAGCTACTTTCGCAACATCTGGTACGGAAGAATGTAACCTAGCTACACATACATACTCCTTACCAGCGCCTTGTTGCGATTTGACTAACCTAGTGGCACGATCTATACATACGATTAAGTTACCGGTGACTTTTGGATCTAATGTGCCGCTGTGGCCAGTCTTCTCGACACGTAGGATGCGTTTGATCCACGCGACTACTTCGTGTGAGCTAGGGTTTGCAGGTTTGTCTAGGTTGATTACGCCGTACCTGATGTATTCGGTTAACGGACGTTTGAGTGGTGAGTAGCCGGACGGGAGTGGCGTGTAGTGGCCGGTACGGACGTTTAATCGGTCGTAGTTTTTTAAGAGGATTGGCCAGTCGGAGGTGTTAATTGCCGGTGTGAAGGATTGTGGTTTGATTAGGTAATCGGCGTCGGCGGATGGTGATTCAATGGTGGTGTAATCGGTGTCTTTTGACTTGGACTTCTTTTTCTTCTTGTCGGAGCGGTGGATGTCGGCGTCTGACATGGCGGCGGTGGTGGAAGTGGTTGTCGGAGTGAAGTGTGGTGGCTAGGGTTTTGGAAGATAAGAGTTTTAAGGGGTTTAGGGTTTTGAGGGATGTTAAGTTGTTAACAATGTGTGTGAATTTATGTGTGTTTATTTTAAAAAAAATATTATTTTATTTTAGGGTTTATATTTTAAACTAAACTATCTTACTTTGACGTGAATTTGGTTGGTATAGATTAATTTTGTACGTTTTTCAACGCTACATATAGAAAAAATGTAAACATCTAGAGCAGGAATTTGCCCGGTATCGATTAGGTTCGTGTCAGTACCGGCACGAAAGCCAAAAAAAATGTTTTAAACATAAAATGTATATACACGTGCGTGCGCGTGTATATAAACAAAAATGGGTAAATGTTGACGTTGTTATGGCTAGTCGACGTGAATTCGATTGATATCAATTAGATTTGTTACGATACTGGAACGAAAACCAAAAAATAATCTTATAAAGTTATAAGACCATCTCCAATAGGAGATTCTTATGTGTTATTAGAAGAGAGGGAAAATGATGTGGAAGAGAGATGATTATATGAAAGAGAGAAGATGAGGTAAGAACCGCAAGATTCTTGTGAAATAATATCTAAGAATGTGTTTCTGAGTAGAGATTGAGGAGAGATGTGTGAGAAGAGACGAGAGAGGTGATATTTTGATGGGCCAAGTGTCATATAATCACATAAAAACACCATCTAATAATCTATCTATTGGTGATACTCTAAAATAAAAAAATTAAAAGAAAAAAAACAAATGAAATATTATAAAAAGATAATAAGCGACACCTACATCTCATTTTAAACTTAATCTTCTTGAAACCAACACATGAGGGGTAAATCAACTTCACATAACAGCAACACAATTAGCACTTGAAAACTGATTCGTATTTGACAACTTTAAAATCTTTAACCAATGTAGTTGGAGCTCTTATGTGGTTGAGAAAACCACTTACTGTGTTTGCAAAACATAGTATATTCGACATATGCATATGGTGTGAAGTGTAGGTCCTTGTCTTTCCTATGATAACCATATAGTGGAATTTCACTTTTGTGTACGGTAAAGCTAGAAGATACCACCGTAGCTTTATGCCTTTATGATGGTCCTAAAATTCATGTTCCATGTTCCATGTTCCTAAAATTTATGCCTACATGTTCTTGTGGCTTTTTGGGTGTCTTCTTTTATACTATGTATTGACTATTGATTCCTTGTTGTTACATGTAATGTATACTTTCATGTGATACATTCAAAGTAGTTTGTTATAAAAATTAAAAAGTCATGGTCTCTATAAATTTTTCAATTTGATCACCTTTATGTACGTGTGTTCGAAAATGGTTTACCACTTAAATGTGTTTTTGGGATAACTTGCACCATGTTATCAAACTTTTTTTTTTTAAATAATGTTACGACCATGGTTGGTATAAAAATAAATAAAGTATTAGTTAGTTAAATAGATATAAATATCGGAAATGAAAAGTGACAGTGTTTAAAAGATATAAATTTTAGAATTAAGTGTTTTTTCTATTAAATAATAAGGATAGGGTGACGAAACTAATGTAGATGCTATTAGACGTGATACAAATTTACACAATAGATTATATCATAAAGGTAAATTGAACCTTTTGTTTTCAAAGTTGCTTAAGTTTGATCTACTGTAGTTATTAGTTTCCTTAAAAAATAAAAAATAAAAAAAATTTATAGATTATTGTTTTTCAATACTCAAATTTTCTCATCATCGAATAGGCAAGTATTAAAGTTGGGACCTAACCTAATAACTTATTTTTTTTGAACGGCGCCTAACAACTTATTAACAAGCAATTGAAAAACCTGAGATAAAAGATCTTATTAAATCAATGTTCTAAAAAAACAAGTTTTACAACCACATAATGTTGTGTGCTTTGGATAATGAGTTAGAGTGGATGTCATTTATACGGGTCCATCGAAACTCATGATCTTCAAGTACCACAAAGAGCTTCAAACCGTTAAGCTGACATGATTCTTGGCTTCCTAAGGTCCTCCGAAATGGGAACATGTTGCTGAAAGTTTGTAACATGGAAATCATGAAAAGTTATGAGTTTAATTTGCAAAATAAAAGGTTGATCTGAAATAATTTTATAAGCCAGTACAAAATATTCTTCTAATAGAATTCGATGTTATGGTAATTTTACATAAGATGTGTCGACGACGTTCAAGAACATAATTGGTAATCAATATCAGAGCAGTACAATAGCACGTCAAAAAATCTAACTCAAAAAACATATAACAGAAACAACTTTATCTAATAACCATAGTAGATAAACCAAACTCGAATAACTATATCATGCTATTAGACCGATTTGTAAATCGAATTCAACCTCCAAAATACAGAACTCGGTTGGGCCTAACTAGTTTGGGTCGAGATTCAGAAATTATCTAGTGAATGTATTAATTGATTATTATATAAACATATGAAATAATAAAACAAGAATTATATAAACAATAAACTCGTTTAGGCTCACGAGTCGACACAAGCTCGTATTAAGTGAAATTCGGGCTTGGGAGCTCGAGCTCGAACTCGTCTATTAATAAAAGTTTAAGCTCACCGTGCATAACAGGAAAGGATAAAAGACGTTGAATCAAAAAGTCAACAACCCTAAACGTACGTCTTTTGAAGCTCAATCTTACAGTCGTCTGTGAGTGGATTTGAATTACGTTTGCAGGTAATAAATAAATCAATCAATCAATTGGAGAATTATAATTATAATTCTATTGCTTCATTGTGTAATTTGAAACCCTAGAAATAGAGTTAATTGACTAATTATGTTATTATTATTAATTGCAGATGAGTCATTCAGTGGATCACAATTCAACTAATAATAATAATAATCGTAAGTTTTACTCTCTATTTCTCCAGTACCTACTTGCTTGGTTTCACCTTATTGACTACAGTTTGAATTTAGGAGCTGCAAGTAAGCTGAAATTAGTACAGATTATTAATTCTAGGTTTTTATTGTGAAATCATACAGATCACATTATGACTTATATTCATCATCACACTAAAAGAATTATTATTATTATTGTTGTTGTTGTTATTATTATTATTGTTATTATTATTATTATTATTATTCAAAAGCTTATAATTAATCATACTTATTAACTAAAAGCCCTAGATTCTTACGCCTAGTTTGTCTCGGCAGAGAAGGAAAACAAGTTTAATCTTCAATGCAATTTTACAATTCGAAAGAATAAGAATTGTGGTTGAAGAATTAAACTGATTCCAACAAACACACCAAAGCCTGGAATCAGGGCTGCGGCATTGCCATACGAGCAAATTATTAAAGCCGAAGATTGGGACCGTGTGGAACCAAGAAGGTGACAGGAGCATGAGAAGATAAAAGCCGATGAGCGCAGCTGGAAGTTAGATCTAGGAGATGTCAATGGAATTACATTGAATATTTTGTTATTCAAGTTTTGGAATTACTTTTGAGTCTTGACTATTTTTAGAACTTTTGGTAGTATTGAAGGTTATATAATAAAATTTATTTTATATTATTTGAATAATAGTATTATTTTACTTATACATAAGTAACATAATATATTTTTAAATTTCTTATATAAGCGTGTTTTGTTTTTTAAATTCTCAGGCCCTCGCTTTTCTTTGCGCCTTGAGGCTGGGCCCTGGCGAGGCCTATGCGCCTACTGCATTTGATAACTATGCTTATAATACATCATCTTGTATTTGTTAGGCTGTGTTAATATAAGGATACAAACTGATGCGATGCCGGTAGTAGTGGGAACAGTTAAGGCCAATAACCGATTGTAGCAGTATTAGATTAGGTTTCTAGTTCATTTTTTGGTTGTCTTTGTTTATAATCTGAAAGTGTCGTACTGTAACTTGGAGCGATTGCCTTTCTCGAATTAGGCCTTATTATCAAACCAAATCATTTGTTGCTTTTTGTTTTCGCGAGGTGCTAACACAAACAGTCAAAAAAGTTTTTCTTAATTATTTTAATTTAACTGGCTTTACGGTCTCATTTTTAATGAATTTTGATCTTTTATCTACTAGAGCATGGAAGCAAAGGTCTGGAAGTTTTTGTTGGTGGTTTGGCCCGTTCTCTTACTGAAGACAAGGTTCGCAAGGTTAGCCATCTCTTCATACTCATCATCTTGTTAATTTGCGTTCTGTTAAAATTCTTATTTTTTTTCTTTGGGCTTTGGAACTTTATATTATTCTCAGTATTTGTTTATGCATTTAAGGTTACCGAGTTGTATGTGCGTTTTTGTTTATGTTTTTCATTATATGCTATAGAGTTACGTTTGATGTTTCAACAGTGCTGTATTTGAACTACCGTAACTTTGATTCCTGTTTCTTTAGGTGTTCTCAGCCTGTGGAGAAGTTACAGACATTCGATTGATAAAGGATCAAACAGGAAACCTAAAGGTGGTCTGTTTGTACACCTTTACTGCATAAGCTTTGATGATTAGCTATTTCTAATATTCTAATATTTGTTTCTAACTTACCTGTTTCTTTGCATAATATATACACAGGGGTTTGGCTTTATACATTTTGCAACAAAAGATGCTGCTGACAAAGCTCTGAAGGAGTTGAATGGATCTATGGTAAATAATAATCTCCTAACACTTACAGTTAATACTCTTTATAAAGGACAACTGAAATGAATGTTTAAAGGTATAAAGTTGATCTTTTTTACTCTCTATGTTTCAGCTAGAAGGAAAAAGGATAGGTGTTCTTCCATCTGCTGCACAGGACACACTATTTATTGGAAACCTTAACAAGGGTTTGTTTTAATCTGTTCGTACTACTGTTAATTTTCATGCTTAAAATATTTCACTTTCCTTAATCTTAGTAATTTTTTGTGTGTAGGGTGTAGTGCTGATGATTTTAATAAAGTTATTCGGCAGGTAAATACATATTTTCTTGGTTATATTTGTTTTTGTTGGTCATAATTTCATGTAACTAACGGTTTTGGTAGTATAGGTTTTCCCAGATGTTGTTTCCATTGATCTTTCACAGCCCCCAAATGAGGCTGCTGCTAACAAAAAGGTCAAGAACCGTGGTTTTGCTTTTGTGAAGTTTTCATCTCATGCTGTAAGTTATCTGTATACTTATCTCATCATCTTGTTGACCGGTGAAAGTTCAGTTTAGACTAATGTGATATCACAGGCCGCTTCACGTGCATTTAGGCTTGGTTCCAAACCAGGTTTTGCTCTCGGTGATTCAATGCATCCTTCTGTTAAATGGGCTGAGGAGGATGCTGGAGTTGATTCAGATGAACTTGCTAAGGTGTTAATTTGTTTCATTTTGTTATGCATTGTTTGTTGTACATATATTTATACTTCATATTTGTATTTCCAGATAAAAATAGCATTTGTCAGTAACTTACCCTCCAATACTGATGAAAACTACTTGAAGTTACTCTTTGGCCCCTTTGGAACGGTCAGAGATACATATACTGCAGTTTATGTATTTATATCTAACTTTTAGTTACATTAATTGTAAGTTTGGATTGTTTGCAATTTTGCATGTTGTCTTTCAGATAGAAAAAGTGGTGGTACATAACAAAGGCACTTCTTTTGTTGGATTTGTTCATTTTGCTGAACGATCAGTAAGTGACAAAATTTACTTTAGCACTCAGTTAATTATAATTTCTAACTTTGCTTCTATATGTAGCACCTTGATAGTGCCATAGGGGGGCTAAATGAAAAGGTTGTCTCAGGGCCAAAAGGCGGTCCATCATTTAAACTACAGGTACTGTTAGTGTTAGTTATTGTAGGTTTTTAGTTAGTTATTTATAAAAGAGAAACAAATAAATCTGTTCATCATCCAAACTCATCTACATGATAATAATAGGTTGAAGTTGCAAGGCCTATGGATAAGAAAAGGAAAAGGGCTTATGAAGATCCCCAAGTCACTAAGTTCCAACCTCAGATTCACAATTCGGTATTGAATTCCTTCAATGGCCACCACGAAGTCACACATCAAAAGGTTTATAATTATTTGATTGATATTAACGTTTTTAGGTTTTCATTCTCACTTAATTTGATATATGTGTTGTTCTTATTATTAGGAACCGATAGGTGCTGATCCTCATGAAGCTGCTGTTCTACAGCTACCGGTTGCTGTCAGAGAGCGGCTACTTCGGATTTTACGGCTCGGTATTGCCACTCGATACGATGTATGTTTTCACTTTTTAAATAACACACTCACACACACATACACATCAAGAAGTTGACCTGTTAAGTTTTTGATATTTTTTTGTTAATTCTTTGGCAGATTGAAGTTGAATCCTTAACTAGTCTTGCAGAATTACCTGAATCTGCAGCCATATTAGTTCTTGATCAGGTTAACTACATCTCCATTGAATATTTGAATCTCTATATTATATAAAATAAATATTATTTTAAAATTTTTGTAACTTGATTAAGCTATACATTTCTCTACAGTTCATGTTATCCGGAGCCGATGAGTATGACAAGAGAGCATATCTCACATCACTAATTTCTAAGGTATGTGTTATGTTTTCATGGTTACAGGTTAGTTATTCGTTTTAGGCAGAATTTCATGCATGTGCTCTTAAAACTTCAAAAGGTTCATAGATCGTATATGTCCTTTCAAAATACGTGAAACATTCATAATTACTCAATTCTATTAAAATGATATTAGACCATTAAATTCCCATTTTTACCTGTAGATAGTACATAAAGTACAATATTTTTTTAGAACAGCATGTATCTAAAAAAACCCAAAACAACCGATACAAATCATTTAATATAATTGCCCTTCTGCAAGGTGCAAAAATAACAAAATAAGTACCAGGGACGTGATTGTCAAGTAAAACTCTTGATTAATTCAATGTTTAAAAAACACTAAAGCTCTCATATTGAGATGGTTTATTCTCTTGTAATAATATCTACCCCAATAAACAAAATAAAAACAAGAAACATGAGTATCATTCTACCTTCCCAATTTTTTACTAAAACAATTATACGTCAATACAAAGCTAACCCTCAGTTCAGTTTCTGCAAGATGCAGAAAAACAGAAGAAAACATCAAAGGGGCGGCTAGTTTAGTTTTTTCAATTTTTATCTATCAATAATTTTTTAATCTAATTGCCCTTCTGCAAGGTGCAAAAACAACAAAATAGGTACCAGACACGTGATTGTCAAGTAAAACTCTTTGGTTAATTCAATGTTTAAAAAACACTAAAGCTCTCATATTGATATGGTTTGTTCTCATGTAATAATAGCTTTCCTAATCCGCAAAATAAAAACAAGCAACACGAGTATCGTTCTACCTTCCCAATTTTTTACTAAAACAGTTAATACGGTTATACATCAATCGAAAGCTAGTTTAGCTTTTGCAAATTTAATCTATCAATAATTTTTATTTTGCATACAGTACCAGCGGGACAAACTTGAATTGAACCAACTACCTCCAAGTTTGTCAAGATTAAGGGACACTAACGTTAGGGATCCAGTGAGCACGGGCTTCCACAATAGGACCCATCTTTCAGCCCTTGATTCTCTTGCCTTGCATGTTGACTCGAGTGTGCCTAGGTTTGTTTCTTGTACACCAAGCAATTTGGTTTATATAGTTCATCGCGTATTTTTAATGGACATTTTGATCAGTAAAAGCTATGTACTATTAATAGGATCCAAGTATCTAACACGATTTATTAGCAAAAAAGTAAACACAAAACTAAGTCTGTTTCGAGTGCAATTGTCTCTCCCAGATCCCAATAATGCTTTATAAACCTTAAGTCAATAATCAAATAAGCATAATAAACTTATGCACATACCCATACTTATATAAGCAAACAATAAATATAATATTATCATTTTCATACTTATGCATAAAACCAACCAGAGTCTAGTCTACTAATTGTAGCATTCAAATGCAGTCGAGCTAGGCTGGGCATCATGTTAAAATGGGTTTGGGTCAAAAACAGGTTATAAGAAAAGACGGGTCAAATTGCCAATAATGCTTTATAAACCCTCACTCAATAGTCAATCAAGCATAATCAATGTATACTTCTACACATACTTAAGTTAGCTCCCATAAAAACGAAATATGATAATTTTCATTCTTGGGCCTAAAAGGTTTGTAGTGCGTAAAACTAACAAAGAGTCTAGGCAATTAATCGTAGCATTTACTTGTCGGCGAGCTGGGTTCGGTATTAGGTCAAATGGGTTTGTGTCAAAACAGGTTTTTTTAAGGAAAATACGAGCCAAATGCAGGCTGACCCGTTTGGTCAAACACTTTTATTTGTTTTTTCACTCCTTGTTTATTTATATGTGTGTAATGCAGGTCGGACAGTTATGCATCTCGTTATTCTTCATTATATTCAGATTACCGTTTACCAAGTCACACAGGCGTTTCAAGAGCAGAAGAAAGAAATTCGTTTCACCTGCACGAGTTACCGGGGTCTTCTTCTACAGTTAATTACAACCGGTATTTAACAAATTCAAATATTCCAGCAGCTTATGGTAGCATGGAGGAAATGAGCCCCAATCCGTCACACCAATTCCTACACTCGTCTTCAATAATATCTTATCCAAAGCCTGCACAAGACGTGGACCGAATACCAGCACCATCTAGTGACGGTCCCGCTGCTCGTCCCCAAATGAGATTTGACCCATTTACTGGTCAACCTTACAAGTTTGATCCATTCACCGGTGAACCCATTGTTCCAGAAAGTGTGCCTAGCCCGTATGAGAACACGTACCGACTATGAGCAAATTCTTTTTATCGTTTCTCTACCGAAACAAGGGTTGGTTTAAGTTGATGCAATTTATGTTAACTGTTAAGAGATGTTTGTTTAATGTACATTAGTGGAATTCTTTTAATTATTTTATTAACTATAAGAAAACTTGTAGCCGAGTTTTAGCTTGAGTACTCAATATGTAATATTAGGCTTAGGAGGAAGTTAACGAATTCATCTTACGTTGACTCCTTAGTCTCCATAATGTTCTCTCTAATCGATAGTGGTTGACTTATTTTGACCTTTAAGTCAACACACTTATGTGTGTACTAGATCATTAAGCAGTGACGAATTCAGGATTTGTAAAACATATACCAAGTAATGTTAAAATATTATATTTTGTTAGATTTATTGATGTGATTAGTATTTTTTTAATAATATACATTCTAAGAATAAAGAATTAAAATATAAAATGACTCAAAATGTGCTTTAAAATGTACCGGATACAACAAGATAAAACAAACGTTGTTGTCATCAAAGTTTATTAAATTCTTCGAATCTAATCACGTGCCTTAGCTGCCATGTGGCCGTACAACTTTATTTGCATGCACTCAAAATTCAGAGAAAATAAAAGGGAAAGTATTCATTTGTTGTGTGTATTATTAGTAATTAGTAATAGTAACTCTACACCTATAATTATCATATATGTATTATTAGTAATTAGTAATAATAACTCTACACCTATAATTATCATATATGTTTGGTTGTGTACCAACTTTCATTATTCAAATAATCAAATGAAGAGTACCCAAAAATAACAAATGTGTATCCATTAATAATATACTATTATACTTATTTGATAATAGACGGGTGTTCGTGCGATGCAGCTGAAACACAGACTGTTGATAATGGTTTGATTTCAATTTTTAAAGGTTCCGTTTCGGTTTACGTGATCAAAAACCGCTACTAATTATTTATTTAAAAACCAGCAAAACCAGATCGCAAGCACCGCTATGTAAATGTTAATTTTTTTACTAAACAAAAACTAAGACGATATCATACTCAAACTAAAGAGAATAAAATTCTCGTTTTTATGGTGTCGTGTTTTTAAAAAAATATTAGCGTATGAAAAAATTATGACCGTTTAAAAGTCGTGGGTGGAAGTTGGGTTAAATGTAAAATTAAAAATAATATATGTTTAAAATTTAAAGGGCTAATGTTGTAACTATTACTTAAATTTATAAAATTTAATTAAAGTTGAGGGGACAATATTGTAACTATGTTTAAAGAATTGAAGTTTAGTATGTTTCCATCTTCAATTTCAATATAAGTTGTATCATTTATTAATTAAGTTGTAGGTTACTTAAAATCTGTCTTATTTTGCCCATGAGTTATGTATTATATATAGTATAGATGATTTATTTACTATCATTTCACATAAAGTAATACATGAGTAAAAGGTATAGATGGTGTTAATGTGTGTTATGTCTACTATTAACTAGTTATATCATGTACATTAATAACATCCGATTCAATATAAAGCATATACTAAGGGTACTCGGGGGTACTATTCGGGTTCCCCATTTGGTTACTCGATAAGCTCAGTAACACCAGTGTTGCCACCAAGTGAGCTTCCTAATTCGGTTTGCTTTTTTCGATTGTACTACTCGAGTGAGAATGATGGTTGTTGATATGCTATGTGGAACACGGTTGTGTAGTTTTGTGCATGCCGAACACCACCTCAACCAATTTGGGCTCATTTGGGTAGTTTTGTTTCACGCGTCAATAGAACACGTGTCAATCTCTAGTTAAATGGTAATTTAACAAATTTTATGGCTATTTTTACTAATTAGTTTACTCAACATGAGTATCATTATATGTATCCAATGTAGGATTGTACAAGGTGCATTGGAAGGTTGTACTGGAAAATGAGGAGTAATTGCCTTGCCACCAGAGCAGAAGCTGCTGGGAATGCGAAGAACATGTGGTACAAGTCATATGCTGTCTGTCTGTCTGTCTGTCTGTCTGTCTGCTTGTCACAAACAACATTAATCCTATACATGTTTGCATGTGCATGTGCATGTGCATGCGCCGCTTTGCGCACTATCCACATATCACATGACCCCTCTTAATTTCCTATGTAACCTTTTATTTTATATCAAAGTTATTTTAATCCACACCTTATGACACTTGTAACTTCTTCTTCTTCTTCTTCTTTTTTAAAAAAAAAGATACAAATTAAATAATTTCGTAATGCTTGAACTAGGGAGGAGCAAATTGATTACCCTTCGGTCCAAATTATAAAATATGATGACTCAGACCATTCACCCTAGAGAAAACCCATAATTAAAAAAAACTTGTAGCTCAAGTTGGAACATATTGTTTCATGCAAGACCAGTGGCGGATCCAGAAAATTTTCTCACTGGGGTCGGAATTTTTTTTTATTTGTACATAATTAACCATCGCTATATAAAATTTTTTTTGGTCCGGTTCAACCATCGGGTCAGGCCGAATTGCGTTGGTCATATATATAGAAAAAATGATAATCAAACAAAGAATTATATAACAAAAGAAAAGTACGAGAAACTTTATTATAAATGCATAATTATTGAACAATATATCTAGCTTTGTTATACGCGGGCTTTCATTTTCTTAAATATAACCAAAACATCATCTAGTTTGACATTTATAAGCAGGTTGTTTTTTTAATGAAATAAATAAAATCATCGTTTAAACTCTCATCATCCATATGATTACGCAAATTGGACTTCACGTACTCCATCGCCAAAAAGCAAATTTCAACGCATACGGTTGCAATGAGTAATAATGATATGAGAGGTAACTTCAATTAACGAATAAACAATACACCTGCAAATGAAGTAAGTGGGCAAAATAATGTATAGCTGAAACATTTTTTTAGATCAAAACACTTAATCCATTAAATTTACATTATCTATTACTTCCGTCATCATACTCCTTTTTTTCAATTAGCTTAAATGTAGATTAAGTTGGGAGTTTGAGACTTGTGCTTATAAATTGAACATAGATTAATTGAGCATTTGAGCTTAAACTTGTATTTTAATTATTTCCTACTAAACTCAAATTTAGTTGGTATATTATTTATATACATTTATATAATTAAACTTGTAAATATGTCAAATAAAAATTATCGGGGTCAGTCTCAAATTTCATAAGGTTGTTCTCGAAATCCCAACAGGGTCATTGTGTCATCCTCGAAATCACACAGGGGTCGGGGTCAAATTTATACAGGGGTCGGTTGGGATTTTAACACATATATACTAGTAAAAAAAATTTCACAGGGACGGAGGACCCCCCACCTCAAAGTGTGGCTACGCCACTGTGCAAGACTTCATGAACTCACAACCTTTAGGCCTGTACACGAACTGAACGTTTGGTGAACCGTTTGGCGGGAAGTTCGTTATGTTCGTTTATTTAATAAACGAACGAACATGAACAAACAATTTGTGTTCGCTTATTTAAACGAACGAACGAACGAGCATGAACACATATTTTTGTTCTTTCATTTATGTTGGTGAACGTTCGTATAAGTTCGTTTATGTTTATTTGTGTTCATTTAAGTGTGTTTAGTTATGTTTGTTTGTGTTTGTTTAAATAGGTTCATATATGCTCACTTATGTTTCTTTATCTTTATTCAATTATGTTCATTTATGTTCGTTAACTGTTTATTTAGATTTTAAATACGAACACGAACTTGTTATTTTTTAAACAAACGAATATGAACACAAAATATCTGTTCGATAAAGTGTCCGTTTTGTGTTTGTGTTCATTTAAAATTAGATAAACAAACAATAACATATCTTGTTCGTGTTCGTTTACATGTCTATGCCATAAATATACTAAACTTATATATACTACTTATCCTTAATACCATAAATACAATAATGAATTTCTTTTCTATTCTTAAAGTTACCCATTAAAGAATTTTGGGTGTCAACACCCATCCAACATGTTACATGTAATTATTAAACACAAAAAAGCATGAGTATGATAAAAAATAACAAGGGGTATTTTGGTAAAATAGGAACCAGGTGGACCCCATTGGCATGTGCTGTTTACAGGTGAACAGGCTTTGGAGGATATGAGTGCCATGACCATCTTATAAAATATCATTGTTCAAATTGTTAGTGTCAATTATTGAGCAAATATGCTATAGTTTTGTTTCTTATAAAACCCAACTCTCCTATCTATAAACAAGCCTTCGAATCATTCGAACACGATTAAAATATTCAATTACGAGATTATAGGGGTAAAACACTGAAAATAACCAGACAATAATGAGAGGAGCTGCATCTACTTGAAAAAGACAAAATGTGGTCCTGAAAAGAACAAGTACAAGTACAAGTAACAACCACAATTCAATGAACCCCTCCCCCGTAGTATTTAGAGAAAGTGACTTACAAACACACTAATTAGGGCGTTTGATACTCGTATACGTACAAACAAACACTGTTTGTCGAAATCAAGGACCGATTTGGTTAGAGCAATCAATGAGTAAATAAAGCAAAACTTACCTTGTCGACTTGCGGAAGCAGAGAGGATCGAATTGGATAGCCAATGAAGCGAGTTTCCAATCCAATCAGTTCGTACAAAACTGAAATCGAAGATGATGAAAAATCCAGTAATTGATTTAGAGAACAACACGAGTAAAATAAAATCATACCAACAAAATTCTCCTAGACAGCAACATGAAATGATCCCCATAAAGACCAACGCCATTATAGCTTTTTTTTAATGGCCAACAAAAGCCAACGCCAATATAGTACTTGTAGATGCGAACCGAACTTAACCAAAAAACTCATTTCAAGAAACGAGAATGGCATTTTCGTAAATAGCGCGTAACACCATGGGCAAAACAAAACAATCCCAATTACTTAAACCCCAAAACTTTCATTACTCGACAACGAATCCCACCACCTTTCAAATTCCGGTTATGGGATCAACACCAAGAAAACTAAAGAATATTCCGGTGACAAAACACACAACATCTACTTCCAAACCTCGTCCTAGGAAAAGAAAACCAGCATTTACAAAAACATGTTCTGTCTCCGACAAGCTTGAGGCCCTCAAGAACCTCGTACCACCTCAGGAAATTGACGGCGCTGCCACGTCATCAACCGATAAATTGTTTAAGGAAACTGCGGATTACATTCTTCTTCTAAGAAAGCAAGTATCGATCTTACAAAAACTAGTTTAATTTTATGGATCATCTTCATCCCATGTACAGCAATAATTGTTGTTATTATTATTATTTTTGAACGGTGACTTTCATAGTGGTTTGATTAATCAGCCACAGCTCTCGGAGAGAGCCCCAACTGCTCCACTTGGGCCAATAATATGTTGTCTTAACCAGGCCCACGCTTGGCATCTGAGTTTGGCTAGGCGTTCCACGAGAAAATTTCGAGCCCCCTGCCACTTGACAGGAGTCGTCCGCCACACTCTAATAGAAAACTCGTGTCGCCATCAAGATTCGAACTTGAGAGGCCAACCGGCATCAAGCTCTTACCCATCATTTGGCTGGCTACTTGAGCTAGCCCAAGTGGTTTTTATTATTATTATTATTATTATTATTATTATTATTGTTATATAATTTTTAATTTCAGTTTTGGTATTGAGCTTTAGATTTTGAATCTCGGATTAATATTAACTTATATTGAGGATGTGTAGTTTTGTATGGTTGATTGATCGAGTAGGTAGAAGCTCCGGCTCAACTTGTTTTAACTTACAAGAGCTTGAGCTCTGCTTGCGAGTCATAAGTTATTTCTCGTTTATTAGTTATCAATTAAATTATATACGTTTTTATTTTATTTTTATATATTTTCAAGAAATCGGCTCGAACTCGTGTAGCATCTAAAACTAGGGCTGTGAAACTCTGAAACGACCCAGAAACCCGACACGAACCTAAAATGAACCATTGAATCTGTTTAAGTATATGGTTCGGGTTCGGGACAACCCTGAGGGTTTGCAGATTGACGTGTTTAACCTATTTGTTTTTTTATTTTATTTTATAAGCTCAGTTTTATTATGTGATAAGTTAAATTGGTTGGATGTCTTATAATTGACAAGTGTTTTGTATAAATCTGTACTTTTTTTTGTTGTAAAAATGTAAATGCAACCGTAAAGTAATAATAATATGTGAAAACAATAAAAAAATAAAAAATGGGTCGTGTTCGGGTCAACCTGAATGAGCGGGTCGTGCTCGGGTTCACTCTTGCACGATTTTCAGGCTCGTGTTCGTGTCAACTTTTTGGTTGGTGTATGGTTGGATTTGCTAACCCACAAACACCACCCATTTAACACCCCTGCCTCAAACGAGTTAAAGCTTGGTTCGATTCACTATGAAATTAATATTTAGAAAACCTAAATAGGTAAAGCATAAAAATACACGAGGGCTCGTTAAGGTTCGACGGGCCTAAACGCGTTTCCCATACAATTTCAGAATTTGAGCCTGACAATCTAAACGTTTGAGATATGAGGTATAAAAGGAAAAGAAGAAGAGATGTAAGAGTGACACAACAAAGTCTAAATCTTCATCTGTTTTAGAGTTTCATCACATAAGTAATTCCTATTATTCTTGGTGTGCTCATTTGTCGGTCAGATCGTTGCATTAATGATCTGATTTTTAATTGTTTGATTCGGTTGTATTTCTTCATTCTTATACTGTTTTTGGATTAAAACTTGACAATCAGGGCCTGTTTTAACTTAACTACTTAATGAGAGTATGAGACCAGAATCAGGCTTCAAAATGAGACTTCATGGCCCTAGACAAAAGTGGGCCTTTAATAAACCTACTAACATGAACAAAATTTGCATTTAATTAAATGAACTAGCATTAGTTGGGGTGTACACGAACCGGAACGACACGGACGACACATTGTCCGTGTCCGTCCGTTAAGCTTTTCATGGACAGAAGGACGGTTCACGAACACCCTACCGAACGAAAATTCATGTCCGTGTATGTCCATTAAGAAATTGAGTTTGTCCGCATCCGTCCGTTAATATTGTAAACGAACGTTAACGGACACTAATGGACAAACAAACACTAATGAACATTAATGGACAAACGGACATTAATTAACTCTAATGGACAAACAAACATAGAACATTAATGGACACTAATGGACATTAATGGACAAACAAATATATGAACAGTAATGGACAACGAACATTAATACTGTCACGATGAACGAACATGCACAAACTTATCCATACAGACGTTACCGGACGTAATCGGACGAACGTTACCGGACGTTCACGGACACTATTGAACGGACCTGGTCTTTGTCCGTGTTCGTCCATTAAGCTTACCAAACGAAATTTTTTTGTCCATGTCCGGTTCATTTATTAATCAAACTTCTTGCCGAACGGATGACCGGACGTCCGGTTCGCTTACAACCCTAACTAGCATGGACACATGTAGAGGTGTACAAAAGTAGTTTTTCCCCCAAACTGAACCGGTTTGTGTTTTGCATGATCAAAACTGGTTTCAACGTAGAACAAGTCGAACTGATCCGAATCGATTCGGTTCAGTTTAGACACGGTTTATTTTCAGCGTGTCACACATATCTCACTCGTATATTTTTTGAACATACGTGTAGGAAAAACCATGGTTTAAACTTGAATTAACTTTAGTGTTTTTATAATGACTTAATTATAAGACAATTTGTCAAAAAAACAGTACAATATGTTTATGTAATTATGTTCTTATAGAAGTCTCATAAAAAGTTTTGTGCACACAAAAAACAACATAAGTTCGGTTATATCTTGTAATAGTCCTTAGGTAATATGTTGCACATAAAAGACAAATGTACAATTGATTTTATCATTAAGGCTCTTTTAACATCTTAATCTCTAGTTTAACAAATGATGAAAACATTATTTAACAAATTACATTATAATGAACCATTTTATATATTTTTAGTTTTTAATTTTAGAGTTTTTCAAAATATCTTTCAAAAACATTATTTTATTAATGTTCATCTATATTTGTTTAGATTCGGTAACGGTTTGTTTCTCCTATTCACGAACAAACATAAACGAAAACAACACGTTAATTTTCTTAACAAGAAAATATAGATGAACATTGAGTTGACAAGGAATTGCATCAACACTTTCTCCAATCTTGTTACTTCACATGTTTACATCATTACACCAAAACCAAAACCAAATCATGTGACTTGAGATGACAAAACACAAGATTCCCAATATCAAGAATCTTTTTAGAACCACATTTCTTGATAACATCTGCCAAAATTGGTTAATATGTACAAAAACCATTATCTACTTTTGTCACACCTGATTTAGTTACAAACATTAAAACTGGCATGAAAAGTACATAAAAGTTAGATAAGACCATATCCCCCCTAGATATCATAGAAAAAGACAGTCTTGCGCTTCTGGTACCGCCATTGGCATTGAAATCGCTTTAACGTCTCGTTGAGGATATAGTTTTGGCATAGCCGATGATGGTGTGCAACCTCTAACGGTTGGCTTTCGAGTATGGTACTTAGCATAACGGTTGAGGAACGAAGATCTTTCCAAACGTTGTAAACCCATTATTACATCAAGTATGAATGACCTTTTTTTCTCCAACCTTCATCAAAATTTTAATATTACAATGAATGTATATACATTATCTAGAGGGAAAAAAAAGTGGGGGACCGAGGAATAATGTGTTTTACGTGTAAAAAAAAATCATAAAAAACTCATTTTCACATGTAAAAAGTTCATTTCTAAACTTTTTTTTTTAATTTTTTCAAGTTTTTGCATATAAACACATTTAGGTGTTCTAATAAAAAATTTTCATTTTTGTAAAAAATAAAAAATAAGGCCATGCCGGTACAACTGAATATGTGTTAGAAAGGTCAATCCCTCCCTTACGACAAAAAAAAGCGGGCCGAACTTATAACAACCTGCTCATTTTTGTAAAAAATATAAAATAAATAATTTTTTTAAACTGTTTTTTCAACTTTCTTTCTAAATTTTTTATTTTAATTTTTTTTATTAAAACGACGACTTAAAACACATGAAAAAGTTCCAAACATGATTATGTACAAATGAGTTTTAAATTATTTTGTTACATGTAAAATGCGTGGTTCCACAATCAACTCATTATATACGTGCATGACCGAATTTGATAGGAGGGCAGGGTGGTAGGCGGTCCCCGACCCAGTCACCCCACTAGGCCCGATTTTTTATTTCAAATTTATATATAATTTTATGAAAAAAATTATGTATTTTTAATGTTTAAACTCAATTACTCAACTCATTTAAGTCTATTTTTATATAAAAAAAATTTTACACAACCCAAATCATAACCAAGTAAGCCCATTTAACTATTTAAAAATTTTAATTATTTAAACCTAGCAAAAAAAGCCCTTTTTACTTAAGGCCCAAATTTTTTTCGCCTTCAGCCCAAAAAACTTTAATGATTCTCGGAGACGACACTGTACACGTGTGTGCGCGCATGCGCGCTAAAGGTTCATTTTTTACCTTAAAAAATTATCTTCCAGCCTCTTTGATCTTTCCATGAATCCTTCAATAACTTTAATAAGATCCTGATCACTTCTGCTTTTAGACGCCATATTTTTCCCTGCTGAACTGTAAAGAAACTCAAAAGAAAAAAAAAATTAACTAGCATGAACAAAATTACAAGATAAAATGATTATAACACTACTTACGCGTATAAACCACACGCGCCACCTAGTGCTAATTTACAACCATAATATGCCACAACATCACAATGTGTAATAGCATCTTCTGCAACAACATTAGCTGGTAGAGGTTGAAATAACATTTGCATAAGATGTGTTGTTAAACTAAGTCTTCTTTTAAGGTGAATTATCGAACACGGGTCGGTTGTTACTGCAGCCAGTTCTTTCAACTGTGGTTAGATATACACAGTTTAGTACAATACGCGATTATATAATTCATAATTTCATATAAGCCGGTAAAATTTTAAAATCATACCTTTTCAGGCACCCGAGCCATGGAACGGCCCACTCAACTTCAGCAGTGCTGCAAACACATGAATATTCAAGATTTATGAATCATTTTAACTACTTTATTTATAAAATATGAAACATTATACACCTGATATTATGCAGCTTTGATGATCCTTCAGTCACTTCTGCCACGGACGATGTCCGAAAGCTGAAAGCTTTCTTTTCTTTGAACTTAAAGAACGTGTATCGGAACGTTTTGTAATCCGGGTAGTTCTTTTCTTTGAATTTAAAGAACGAGTATTGGAACCGGAACGTTTTCGAACTCTTCTATTCGATGCGTATGAGGTACTGGGAAGCTCACAAGATTCGGTAACAGTAATAATCGGTTCATTTGGTTGCACATGTGAACCAAACCATATGTTTGCTGGATCTGTTGACCATCGTTGACCATCTTCTTTCTTGACTGTAACTTGTTTCGGAAGCTGATTATTCACGCATTTGGAACTTTGAGATGGTTTCTTGAAATGACCCTGCAAATATTCACGTAAACGTCGCGTTAATAATTCGAATGGTTCTGTATGTAATTATGTATATGGTATACTGAGTTACCATTTTTCGAGTGATCCGAAACTGGTCGACGGTGTTTACAGTTGGTCTTTGACTTTGACTTTGGCTGGTCGGACTTGAGCCGAAATAAGGCTGGTTTTCGTCACTGCTAGAAGCTTCTGCAACCGCAAACGAAATAAAATTGCGCGTATTCACTGTTCTTGCAAGCATGGCATCATCTTTATTGGGCAAATTGTTATTGTCAGGACTTATTATTATTAGATTGGTTGACTATGAAGTGTTTACTAGAGATCCCAACTTGTTGACTTTTGTTCTTGGTCAACAAACCATCAGATTCTTGAGAATCCTTCACTCGTTTTGAAAACCGGCAACCCCAATTCGTGTCACCAAACACGAACATTTGAGATGGATCACGAACACGTATGCCATTGTTTCCAAATCCATTTTGAGCCATCCCTAATTAGTTAAGAAGTTCAAACTTCAAACACAACACATTAAAAAAAAAACTTAATATCAAACACAAACATTATGATCAATTTATCAACTAACAAGTTACAAGTTCAAACACAAATATTATGATCAAGAAAAACCCTAACTATCAATTAACAAGTTCAAACACACACATTTATAATTAAGTAAAATTCTAACTATCAATTAACAAGTTCAAACACAAACATTAGGATCAAGAAAACCTCAATTAAGTAATTAACAATTAAAAAGTCAAAACACAAAATATTTTTTTTTCTTTTATGAAAAGCTAATATTCAACTCCTAAATCCACCTAGCTCGCCTAATGCGGGATTTGAACCTTCGACCTTTAAAAGATTTTGAAGATAGCACCTATTACTATTACCCCACCGGATACCATTGAACCAAGTGCCCTTTGGTTCATACACAAACATTATGATCAAGAAAATCCTAATTAAAAATTAAGAAATTGAAACTAAAGAACACAAATTGTCAATTTGGGGCAACTCAAACCTAGTAAAAACTAAAACTTTCTGCATCAAGAACATACATTCTTGAAAACAAAACATTTGCATGAAAATGGTGTGTTAGAGCTAAACTTAAGCTACAATTTACAAAATAATTAAAAGGGTGTTTAAAAGATTGCAATTTTAGGTGTTATTAAAATAATATAAATTTCTTACTTATGGAGTTCAACAAACCAAGTAAAAATTAAAACTTTTGCATCAAGAACAAACATTCTTGAAAACATTTGCACGAAAATGGTGTGTTGAAGCTACAATTCAAGAAATAATTAAAAGGATGTTTAAAAGATTTCAACTTTTAGGTGGGTTTATTAAAATAATATAAATTTCTTACTTATGGTGGTCAATAAACCAAGTAAAAATTAAAACTTTTGCATCAATAACACAAAATCTTGAAAACATTTGCATGAAAATGGTGTGTTAAAGCTTACCTGAAGCTGCAATTTACAATTAATTAAAAGGGTGTTTAAAAGATTGCAACTTTTAGGTGGATTTGTTAAAATAATATAAATTTCTTAATTACTTATGGAGATCAAAAACCAAGTAAAAATTAAAACTTTTGCACCAAGAACACACATTCTTGAACACATTTGCATGAAAATGGTGTGTTGAAGCTACAATTTACAAAATAATTAAAAGGGTGTTTAAAAGATTGCAACTTTTTGATGGGTTTGTTGTAAATAATAATAATAATAATAATAATAATAATAATAATAATATAAATTTCTTACTTATGGAAATCAAGAAACCAAGTAAAAATTAAAACTTTTGCATCAATAACACAAAATCTTGAAACTATTGGCATGAAAATGATGTGTAGAACCTTTTGTTAATAATAATAATAATAATAATAATAACAACATTAATATGAGTTTCTTACTTATGAAGATCAAGATTGTAGAAACGTGAAATGAATCTGACCTGACCCATGACGATGTTTCCACGGACTTCGAGATGAACGAACCACGACTTGCTTGCTTCTGCTCCGACCGCTGCTGTGATCTGCTGTGACTTTTGGGGGTGTGGAGGTGACCGCTAAGAAATCCAGAGGATCTCTTGTTCACAGACACAAAAATATGGTGGTGGCTCTTATTGAGCTATTTGCCAACCCTTGATAAGGAGGTGGAGACCTCCTTATATAGGGAGCCTCATGGCCACCATCATGGTACCCTAATGGGCCTAGCCCAGTTAGGGTTACCTCCACAAAACCCCCTCAGCCCAAAAACAAATGTATTAGCCCATATAATAAAATAAGCCCAAAACACAATAAATCAGGGTTCTTAGTACCATACCGAGCCCCCCAAGTCCAGTGTTGCTCCTAGGCGTGCAAGCGTTTAGGTGGAGCACTGGACTTTATAAAGTGTGTTAGATCGTGAGGCGGTTTCTTCCCTTTTCTTCGGCCTTGTCTTTGAGTTTTGGGAGGTTTTCTCCATGATGATGACATGTTGTGATCCTTATGATGATGATGGTGCACTAGTATGAATAAGATATAGCACGCATCATAATAATAGTGGCGCGGGGCCTGATAATAAAGCTTGCGCGCGAGGCGACTTATGAGCTATAATAACAAAAGCCTGCGCGCGAAGCGAGTTACGAGCTGAGAATAATAAAAGCCTGCGCGCGAGGCGACTTACGAGCTGAGAATAATAAAGCTGGCGCGTGAGGCGACTTACGAGCTAAGAATAATAAAGCTTGGCGCGCGTGGCGACTTACGAGCTGTAAAATAATAAAGCTGGCGCGTGAGGCGACTGACGAGCTTGTAGAATAATGAGAGCCTGCGCGCATGGCGACTTACGAGCTGTAATAATAAAGAAGCTGGCGCGCGAGGCGACTTACGAGCTTGTAGAATAATGAAGCTGGCGCGCAAGGCGACTTACGAGCTGTAAAATAATAAAGCTGGCGCGTGAGGCGACTTACGAGCTAGGAATAATAAAGCTTGGCGCGCGCGGCGACTTACGAGCTATAAAATAATAAAGCTGGCGCGTGAGGCGACTTACGAGCTAAGAATAATAAAGCTTGGTGCGCGCGGCGACTTATGAGCTAAGAATAATAAAACTTGGCGCGCGTGGCGACTTACGAGCTGTAAAATAATAAAGCTGGCGCGTGAGGCGACTTACGAGCTAAGAATAATAAAGCTTGGCGCGCGCGGCGACTTACGAGCTGTAAAATAATAAAGCTGGCGCGTGAGGCGACTTACGAGCTAAGAATAATAAAGCTTGGCGCGCGGCGACTTACGAGCTGTAAAATAATAAAGCTGGCGCGTGAGGCGACTTACGAGCTAAGAATAATAAAGCTGGCGCGTGAGGCGACTTACGAGCTAAGAATAATAAAGCTGGCGCGTGAGGCGACTTACGAGCTTGTAGAATAATGAGAGCCTGCGCGCATGGTGACTTACGAGCTTTAATATGATGATAATGACCGGCCGACAAGGGCCTCTTCTGCGCCGGATGACTATCCCGGCTTGTCTTCAAAATAATAATGGAGGCACAAACAGCCAGATAATAATAATGATGTCATAGGTGCTTGCGCGACTCGTGGCCGAACCTTTTAGTATGGCGCGTAGCCATATGGGTTTATGAGTATTCCACCCTTGGCGCGAGGCCTGTGGGTTTATGAGTATTCCACCCTTGGCGCGAGGCCTGTGGGTCTGAGTATTCCACCCTTGGCGCGAGGCATGTGGGTTTATGAGTATTCCACCCTTGGCGCGAGGCCTGTGGGTCTGAGTATTCCAAACTTTTAAGTTTGAGCTAAGGCTCATATATTTGGGCTAAGGCCCTGACGTTTTAGAGTTAAGACTCGTCAACGCGTTTGAGCTTGAAGCTCGCGCATGTATGTTTTACTTCGTTTTATTTTTAGTTTGATGTCAATATAATGTTGTCATATTGCTCAAATTAATAAAAGGAAGTGTGAAACATGTATGCAAAAAAAATGTATGCGGTGGCGCGAATGCAAACCGCTGTGGCGAAGAGTGATCGCCGGGAGCGCGCATGCGGAATCCGAAGTTGATCAGCGGTAGCGCGCATGATCTAGAGATTTTGAATGCGTGAGCATCTATGATGTGTGAGCATGCGTGATGCGTGAGCATGCTTGATGTTTGAGCATGCTTGATGTTTGAGCATGCTTGATGCTTGAGCATCGATGCGTGAGGATGCTTGATGCTTGAGCATGCTTGATGCATGAGCATCGATGCGTGAGCATGCAAATGTTTGAGCATGCTTGATGCTTGAGCATGCTTGAGCATGTGCTATGCGCCATGAGCATAGGTTTTGGCTGTCTTCATGACATCTTGATTTTAAGCCTCGGTCTGTATCCTGTGGGTTGACCTTTCGCGCGCTCGGTGCCTGCGCGCATGTTTGAGCATGCTTGATGTTTGAGCATCGATGCGAGAGCATGCTTGATGCTTGAGCATCGATGCGTGAGCACACTTGATGTTTGAGCATGCTTGATGCTTGAGCATGCTTGAGCATGTGCTATGCGCCATGAGCATGCTTGATGTTTGAGCATCGATGCGAGAGCATGCTTGATGCTTGAGCATCGATGCGTGAGCATGCAAATGTTTGAGCATGCTTGATGTTTGAGCATCGATGCGAGAGCATGCTTGATGCTTGAGCATCGATGCGTGAGCATGCAAATGTTTGAGCATGCTTGATGCGTGAGCATCGATGCGTGAGCATGCAAATGTTTGAGCATGCTTGATGCTTGAGCATGCTTGATGCGTGAGCATCGATGCGTGAGCATGCAAATGTTTGAGCATGCTTGATGCTTGAGCATGCTTGATGCGTGAGCATGCAAATGTTTGAGCATGCTTGATGCGTGAGCGAACCCAGATCTGATTCAGTGCAGATATGAGGGTTTTCCCCAAAATATCGGGTATTTCTTCCTGTGTATTTCCAGATCATTGTTCAGATCCGATAGTATTTCTTCCTGTGTATTTCTTCCAACAGATCTGATAGTATTTCCAGATCTGGAAATATTTTTTAGATCTACGGAAGAACATATCTGAGAGAAGAAATCGTAGATCTGAGATATCGATGAACAGATCTGGAATATTGATGAACAGATCTAGGATATTGATGAACAGATCTGGAATATTGATGAACAGATCTAGGATATTGATGAACAGATCTGGAATATTGATGAACAGATCTGGAATATTGATCCGTATATCTGAGATCTTGATGAACAGATCTGTAGATCTTGATGAACAGATCCGTAGATCTGATGAACAGATCCGTAGATCTGAGATGCTGATGGACAGATCGGAGGGCCGAAACGAGAAGCGAAGTGTGGTTCCTTGCCGTCCCACGGATGGCGCCAAAATGTAGAAACGTGAAATGAATCTGACCTGACCCATGACGATGTTTCCACGGACTTCGAGATGAACGAACCACGACTTGCTTGCTTCTTCTCCGACCGCTGCTGTGATCTGCTGTGACTTTTGGGGGTGTGGAGGTGACCGCTAAGAAATCCAGAGGATCTCTTGTTCACAGACATAAAAATATGGTGGTGGCTCTTATTGAGCTATTTGCCAACCCTTGATAAGGAGGTGGAGACCTCCTTATATAGGGAGCCTCATGGCCACCATCATGGTACCCTAATGGGCCTAGCCCAGTTAGGGTTACCTCCACAAAACCCCCTCAGCCCAAAAACAAATGTATTAGCCCATATAATAAAATAAGCCCAAAACACAATAAATTAGGGTTCTTAGTACCATACCCCGACAAAGATCAACAGTTGTTTGCAAATGCAAACAGGACAAGATGAATGCACCTGTTTATACACACTGTGACTGAGTGTACAATACAATGTAATTCATAAAAAGCTGTTAAACATTTAACATGTAACAAATTTATTATTCTGAGTTTGGTTTGGTTCCAAGGCTGAGGCTAGGTGGAAAGACATGTCGGTTGTTTGTTGTTTATGCTGTACACGTGCTGCTTGTAGCCATTGATGTGGATATTGAGAGAGATCCAACGGTTGATATTAATGTTAGTGTGTTGGATGTCTTAAAATCTTGAATTGTGGAAGATGGATCATAAGAAATGTTTGGGACACAAATAGTTTGATACAGACTTACAGTGAAAACTTAAAACTTTATATTATTTTATATTATGTTAAATGTTAAATTCAATTGGTTTCGATTTTGTTTTGTTTGGTTTGGTTCGAAACTAGGGTGTAAATGAGTCAAGCTGCTTGTGAACTACTCGAGATCTACTCATTAAAACTTGAATCTGGTCGAGTTTAAATGAGCCCGTGCTTATAAGTTGGTTTAATAAACGAGTCTTAGCTTCGCTTGTGGCTCGTAAGCCTAAATAAGAATATCATGTATCTAACTTTTATTTAATATGTTAAGCGTGTACTTATATCAATATTTATGATAAAATAAGTAACAAATATGTATAATGTTACTATATAAAATTATGAAAAGTTAGGTATATATATTAGTACATTAATAAATAATAAATGAGTCGAGCCTTAGCCAAGCTCTAGCTTGAAAAGCTAAGATCGAGCCTAAACGGGCTAAGGCTCGGCTCGTTTACACCCCTATTTGACACGAATTAAATCATTTTTTTTTGTGAAACCGAATAAGAATGTTGGATTTGGGTTCGGTTTGTTTTTTGGTTACGGCTATTTAAACCTGATAACTTTTTATCATGATGTTAGGCTAAATGAGATTTCTCTAAAACTGTAATTGAATTGGGGCTAAATGAGATTTCTTTAAATGACAAATCGCTAAATTGCTATTATTTGTTATTTTGTTTTAACTTAAAACAAGATTTTATGAAATCGAATCCGAAAACTGAATTATTATTAGTTTTAACTGGATTACAACTAACTCCTATTTATAACCCTATAAACTTTAGCCTATACAATTTCTTGTCAGACTCAAACTAAGAGAAAAATAACTAAAAACCCCTAGCTTTGTAAATACAACAATTAATCTGGTGGTGTTTTGAGCCAACCGGTTGTGGACTCAACAATGAATTTTGTAGCATGAAAGTAATAACTTGAAAATGGAAGTGCATTAGTGTGTTGTTACACGTGAGCATGGTGTGTGGTATGAAATATTCACATGGTTATTTTGTTCAGCTTTGAGCTTTGGCTCAGCTATTTTTGCCATCAAAGTGTCATCTTTTTTGATAAAGGGTGTCCATGCATTATTATTATTATTATTATTATTGTTGTTGTTGTTGTTGTTGTTGTTTAGCTTCATCTTCCACGTGTTGTATTTATCGAAGATGGTAAGATGCTCGATAACAGGTCGCTTAGTCGTCCATCATCACTCCAAATGTCATGCTAAATTAACCAAAACCTTATAGTTAGGGGTGACAATTTCTGACCCGAACCCGACACCAAAAAATATAAGTTTTGGGTCGATTGACACGCCCCGTTTCTTAAACAGGTCAACCCAAACCAAACTCGCTTTAAAACCAGTCAACCCGACCCGGTAAAATGCAGGTTGACCCAGTTAACCCGTTTAAGAATTTTTATTCTCTAACATTTTTATTTTATTAAAACTAAATGTCTATTCTCTAACTATTATCATTCTGTTGTTTATGTCTTGAGCTAAATAGGTAAACCAAGTTTGGTAGTTGAAAATGAAAGATAAATACACAAATACAATTAAATATATCATAAATTACTAAAATGTTTTATATAAATAAAAATAATTAGTTGTTTAAATTGTTACTACGTCCCTAGATATTACTCATATTAGTCCCTAGATATTACTCATATTAGTAAACGAACATAAAATGGGTTGACCCGATACACAAACCGAACGCGACCCGATGCGCAAACCAAACACGACCCGACACAAATATATATATGGATTGGGCTAGGGTTTAAAGATCTCAACACGTCAACCCAAAACCCAATAACCCATCAATCCATCAACCCGATACGATTGACACCACTATTTCTCGTTACTGATAATGCCTTTGATCAAACTATCCAAATGAATAATTTGATTCGGTGAGTTATTATTGACAGTATGAAAAATCATTGGTGTAGGTAATAATTTCAGCATAACTCAAAAAAATACTACATGAATGTATCTATAACTATTAATATTTTAGCTTGTTAAAGTGTAATCAAGCTGGGGATGTAGCTCAAATGGTAGAGCGCTCGCTTTGCATGCGAGAGGTACGGGGTTCGATCCCCCGCATCTCCATTTACTTGTATTTTTATTTTAAAAATGTTTACTTTCAAGTCCATACATATTACATAGTAAAAGTGTTCTTATAGTTTGACTACGTACATAGTCAAAGTCAAACAATGAAATCAAACATAGATTACACGTTTAAAAAGGCTGACATTAATCATTATTTATATTCCCACATGTCTATATCTGAAAATAAATAAGTTAAGCTATAGAAAATTACAACTTTTATTAAGAAAAATCAAAGTCAATTAATCCAAGTGTATCAAAAGGTTTTTGGCTTGGTGTTTGTTATTAAAGTGATTGAAATATAAGTTCCTTGAATTTAACATTAAATCCAAATGGTATCTTAAGGATGAATCAAACACCATACATAATTTATCAGTAACATCTTAAATGAAGATGCTTGTGGATGAGCTTCAGGGACGGATGTCGTCGTAAGGTTTGAGTATATGTACGAGTTTCCGCTTTTTGGATACTCTAATGGTTTAGATGAATCTAAATGAATCTAAAATGTTAACATAGTGGGACTATCTTTTACACTACGTTTATAGTTCATATAAAAAGCTAACAAACACGCGGTGTACAACAAGGAGAATTGCTTTACTTCAAAGATCATATAAGAGATTATATCCCAACCATTTTGGTGGATAAAACTAAGATCAAGCTCAAGACATTTGCTAGTTTAAATGGTGTTACCTTCCGTCATCTTGTTTTTGAGTTCCTTATGTGTTATGCTACCCTTTTTGCAGTGGCGGAGCCACATATGCTTGGCAGAATCCGATCATTTTTCGGTTTTATATATCACTTATAGGTATGATTTTACGAGCGAGCTCATTCTTTTTCGACGAGTGAACACTGTATCATTTAAAAGAAAATATCCGAACCCATTGATTATGAAAAAAATGAGTTAAAAATGTTTTAGTAATGAATATTTTTCTATAAAATATAAAAAGTAAAAAAAAAACTATAATAATTAGTAACAAACATGATAAATGAGTCAATAATAACTCATATATACGTTTCGAAAAAAATAATAATCCATATATGATATATATATATATATATTAAAAAAAACAGACAAAATTTTAATAGAATCAACCAATTAACACTAAACATAAAACCTAAATAAAATTTAAATAAAAAAAAAGCCAAAAACAACGATCGACCATTTTTGTTTCTATCAACCGGACTACGCCTCCTTCGCTAGTTCGGGCTGAAAACAATGATGATTTACTTTTGTTATGATAGTGATTATGTTTTATTTATTTGGCCGAGCCACCGACTCACCCATCCAGGCCCGAAAACTTTGACACGGTAAAAAACTGAGCACGAAAAAAATCCCAAACCTATTGGATAAATTTTCTGGCTCCGCCACTTCTTATTCTTGTATGGCAGGGTCTTATCATATCATATCTCATTGATAAGCTTTTGTACATTTTTGTTGTCCCGATGTAATATCCAGCTTTCCGTTAGCTTTTTCCATTTTAATAAATGTTAGTGTTACATTTCATGAGGCATTGTTGGTCGTTAAAAAAAAGTAAAACTAGAATAATGGTTAAGGAGTTTGATAATAATAAGTAAACTAATTATGATCATACTTAAGACTTTGTTAGTCAAACAAACAATAGTCAAAACACACCAAATTGAACCGTTACCCACTACAATATTCCACCAACGGTCATTTAAATATATTAATACTTTTATGCCCCTATTTTATCTTTTGCCACACACACACCAACAAAAAACCCCTCCAAATAAATCAAAACCAAGCATTTTATTCCCACTAACTTCAACCTTAAAACCCACATTTTGCCATATTCAATCTCACATACAATCTTATACAAACTCATGGATCAAAGATCTCCATCAACACCCTCACCACCAACACCACCTCAACCTCTTACGATGAATTCTTCGACTCCGGCTAGTGGTTCGGCTAAAATTGGCACCCCTAATCGTCTTACGGTCCCGAAAGCATTCAAGTATCCAGAAATGTAAGTCAATGTTTGTGGGTAATTTTTTTTATAAATATTTCACTTAATAAAATATAATATAAAAGAGCAACAAGCTGTGTTGCAAGCCTTTTTTAATTGCAAAACTCAATTGATAGAACTTGGAGTCATATTATTACTATGCATAACCTGTTGGACTCTGTTAAGTAACAAACTTTAAACCTTGTTTGTATATAGAAATCTTCCTTGGTAATGAAGTTTGAATTTTTAAGTTTCTTGTAAGTAATTCTTGATTTGATAATTTAAGTCTTTCTTGGTAATAAAGTTTGAATTTTTAACCTTTTTCTGGGTAATTCTTGTTTTGATAAATAAAATCTTTCTTGGTAATAAAGTTTAAATTTTTTAACCTTTTTTGTGGGTAATTCACTAATTCTTGATTTGATAATTTTAATCTTTCTTGGTAATAAAATTTGAATTTTTAACTTTTTTGTGGGTTATTCTTAATTTGATAAGTTAAATAGTTCTTGCCTTCTTGGTAATAAAGTTTGAATTTTTAACCTTTTTGTGGGTAATTCTTGATTTGAAAATATAAATGTTTCTTGGTAATAGAGTTTGAATTTACAATCTTTTTTGGGTAATTCTTGATTTGATAAATTAAATCTTTTCAGGTAATCAAGTTTGAATTCTTAACCTTTTTGTGGTTTATTCTTGATTTGATAATATAAATAGTTCTTGGTAATAAAGTTTAAATTTTTAACTTTTTTTTGTGTAGGTATAAAAGCCCAACTGATCAAATCATGTCCCCTGTTTCCAAAGGACTTCTTGCTAAAAGTAAGTCCATGAAGTCATCGGCTCGGTTACCGCCATCGGCTGCTCCAAAGCAAGAACATAAGGGGCAAGGTTCCAGGTTTCAAGATCTGGGTGCTCTTAAAACTTGAATATTGCTCATATGGGTTTGATTATATGTTTTTAAAAATTTAGAATGTTATTGAGTTTGATTGAATCTTTTACCATTTTCAGATTATGTAAAAGCTTATGAAGTTGAAATCTTGATTTGCTTATATGGGTTTTATTACATATTATTAAAAAGTTAGAATTAGGGCCGTCTTCGAGAATCGCTAAAAAAACTTTGGGCCGAAGACGAGAATAAATTCGGGCCTTAAGTAATGAGTAATGAGTATTGTATATGATTTGGATTTTGGGTCTGATTTATTGGGTATTGTTTAAACAAAACTTTTGATTGAAACTAATACGGTTTTTTATTGATATAGATATATATAATTTATTTTTAAAATTTCCGGGCCTAAGGCAGTCGACCTCCCTGCCTCCCCATCCAAGACGGGCCCAGTTAGAATTTTGTTTTGTTTGATTGAATCTTTTACCATTTGATGATGTAAAGCTTATGATACTTAAAATCTTGGTCATTATAATCTCATTGTGTTCGAATATTCGCCTGCTGGTCACACTTACACGCACCGACGATAACAAATTAACATAACCGAAGTGGAAATCGATATAACTTTCATTCCAAACTAATTTCATACCACTGAACCGAGCCAACATCTCCATCGATCTCGAGTTCACAAACCGAC
Organism: Bidens hawaiensis; assembly: GCF_021521415.1. Classification (NCBI taxonomy): domain Eukaryota; kingdom Viridiplantae; phylum Streptophyta; class Magnoliopsida; order Asterales; family Asteraceae; genus Bidens; species Bidens hawaiensis. The sequence goes on along the minus strand of NW_027492095.1, from coordinate 57,777 downwards.
TTAACAAGAAACGAAACAGCATCATCAATGGACTCATATCTTGCAAGGTCAGGAGGCAGTGATCCGGCTGGCCAGTTTTCGAGCCATCCCTTCAATCTATCTCTTAGTTCTTCCTCATTCACAAATTCTTCGGCTTTACCGGGCTCCATTAGTACATAAGTGTCTGTTTCCATGTTTGATCTTCTTCTCCTTGCATAAATCTGTTTACATGCTATAAAATTTCGTAAATAACTTATCCTTTTCCGCGCACCGTGTGCATAGTTTTGTATTTTAAGTGTAAAACCTTGCCTTTGTTGCATTCCTGTGTTGTCTTTCCACAATGGTAAACTTGGGGCATGAGTAACTTGAATAACTTAAACATTGAGTTGTAAAACTTGACTTCTGGTGGACATATGATGGTGTTTGATTGTGGTTTTTTGATGTATTGTTTTCTGAAAATGAAGTGCTACCAATTAGTTAAAGGTTCCATAGCCAAACTTTTTATTTTTAATTACAATGAGAACCTGTTACTGATAAATTGACAGAAATTCATGAATACCTTGCTAACCAACAGGATTATGTAAAATGTAACTTGCATTGTGTAGATGGACTTCAAGGGTTAAGTGAAAGCTTATTATTATTTTTTTAATATATTAGGTTCAGTTAAGCTCTAAAGTAATCAACTAAAAAACACAAACCCATAATCCAAACTGAAAACAACAAACTAATTTGAATTCAGATTGATCATAATTCAACAAACTAATTAATTTTAAATGAGCTTACTTTGATATGATTTAGGTTGTATAATTTTTTTATTTTTTTTTATCAAAACAAGCTCAAATGAGTTGAGTAATTGAGTTTAAACATAAAAAATACAATTTTTTCATAAAAATATATATATATATCAATCAAATCAATCAATCATGCCCAGTAAAATCCCACCGACAGCAAAGCTATAAGTAGGGTCTGGGGAGGGTGGGATGTAGGCACACCGTACCTCCATCCAAAGGAATGAAGAGGTGGCTTCCAGAGAGACCCTCGGCTCTAAGTACATGTGTATGAAGCAAAATAAAGGAAATCAAAGTTTAACAGTTATATACAAACTACTACTAATTATAATAATATTAATAATAAGATCACAGTTTAACAGCTATATAAAAGCTAATAATAATTATAATAATAATAATAATATATGTAAGGGAAATACCATTATGGTATGCGACCTAAATAAGTTAAGTCTAAGCCCTAAGGTATTCAATTCTCTCTAAAAATCATAAAAATATATACATATTAAAAAAAAAACTCGGACCTACCGGGTGACCAGGCCGAGGATTGTCAACCACCCTGCCCTTCTTCAAACCCGGCATTGACACACACGGTAATCAACTAATAAGTTAAATAATCTAATCCACTAATAATCCAAGTTAATTGTTTTATATGAAAGTTAATCATCCAATTAATCGTTTCACGGGACAATCAGAGAATGATAAAATATAGACAACCTTACCTCTACCCGTCAAAATAGAAATGTTCCTGACTTAAGAACATAAGACACATAACACTCAACTATCAAAACACCACCGATTGATACATGTGCCTTTATAAAACTAAAACAAAGCTTTTGTTGTAAAGATTACATTATTAAAACTCACCTTTAATAAATGGAGCCCCATGTCTCAAAAGCTGTTTTGTTTCCATGGATAAGCAAAATCCCTTTGAATGGTGAACAACCATTATTAATATTATATATATATAATAATAGATATATATATACACATCATTTTTCATTGCTTCCTATATTTTTGATTTCACCCCCTCATCTTTCACCATACTCCCATACCCACCCCAAACTTACCCGTCAAATAATAATAATAATAATAATAATAATAATAATCATCATCATCATCATCATCATCATCATCATCATCATCATCATCATCATCATCATCATCATCATCATCATAATCATAATCATAATAATAATAATAATAATAATAATAATAATAATAATAATAATAATAATAATAATAATAATAATAATGTTCCCGCGTCTATATATAAAGCGTTACACCTATAACCACGCTTAACCTTCAGTTATTAATAATTATTCAATCAATCAATTATCAAACCAACCGATCAAACCCTAACCCTAATCCTCTGTTTCCTTCAAATTCGTTATCCTCATTCAACGGCTCGAGGTTTAATTGTCAAATTCCGGCAGACATTCGGCCCGCCGGTGATCGGAATCCGTACGATTTGATTTATAACGTAAGTTCAGTTTCTTCTAATTTGAACAATCGAATTGGCGCGTAATTGAGATGTTATTAACTGTTAATTATTGCCGTGAAACCCTAGGTTGATTTGTTTATGGTGCGATTTGTTGATTTTGAAACCCTAAGGCTCCGAGACACGTTTCCGATAGTTTGGATTTCAGTTTCGTGTTCAGATCATGGTTTTAGGTCGTACCGGTGAGTCTCGTGGATTAAGCGTAATAGTTTGGTTGAATCTGATGGTTTTAGCAGCGAATTGAGCGAATTGTGGCGTTTACGATAACAATTTGTTTAACTTTGGTGCGATTCGTTGATTTTGAAACCCTAAGGCTTCCGAGGCATGGTTCGGGTGCGTATTGAAGCCGTGAAATTGCAGTTTTAGGTCATACCGAACGAAGCGTTAATTTAGCTGAATTCGACAGTTTTAGCAGCGAATTGAGCGAATTGTGGCGTTTACGACAACTATTTGTTTGTTTTTGGTGTGATTCGTCGAATTTGAAACCCTAAGGCTTCCGAGACACGCCTCGGGTGCATATTGAAGCTGTGAGATTGTGGTTTTAGGTCATACTGGAGGTGGTTGGATCACTGTTAATTGGTGTACACATTTCGTGACGATCGGTTGAGTGGAACAGAATTAGTAGGATTCAACGGTTTTAGCAGAGGCTTATGGCGTTTACGACAATGGTTTGTTAGAATTGCGTCATTGTGATGCTAAGAACTGTAAATTATTGGCGCGGAAACGTAGTTTGTTAGTTTTCGGTGCGATTGTTGATTTTGAAACCCTAAGGCTTCCGAGAGACGATTCGGATGCATATTGAAGCTGTGAGATCACGGTTTTAGGTCATACTGCAACTGGTTGTATTACTGTTTATTGGTGCACACAAATTGTGGTTGCTTATTCGCATTTGGCAACGATTCATTGAACAGAAAAAAAAATTAGTAGAGGTCAATGATTTTAGCAGCGACTTATGGCGTTTACGATAACGGTTTGTTAGAATTGCGATGTTAAGAACTGTAAATTATTGCTGTGATTTGTTGATTTTGAAACCCTAAAGTTTCCTAGATTACGGTTTTAGGTCATACTTGGACTTGTATCACTGTTTACTGGTGCACTTTAATTGCGGTTTGATATTCACATTGCAACGATTGGTTGAACAGAACGAAATGGAACATAATAACGGGGGTGGTAGTAGTATTATAGACGAGGACTCTTCTTCTTCATCGTCAAGTTCAAATCATTTTGAAGTAGATATTCGTGAAAACGATGCCGCGAATCTTGAACTTGACGAATCACCAAGCATGATGATTACGTTGCCTCAAACTTATGATTTTAATACATTAAATGGATCTCCAAAACAATCTCCACCGGTTCAAGTGATGTGGCAGCCTGCGGGATATGATGTTAATCGGTCTCCATCACCGTTGTTTGGTTTAAAACATAGAAGTAATTCAGACTGGAGTCTATCGTCCGGTGAATCATTGTTTAGTATACATACAGGAATTTATAGTTTCACTTTGGATAATGGTTATTTTATAAGTAAATCAGGAGAATTTAACTGGATTGATGATCATTCATGTTCAACACCGGATGGTAATAAGTCCTGCATGTCACCTACCCCACCAACAGTGATCGACACGTCAGCAGAGAACGAATCGGGAGAGAAAGAAGAAGTTACCGAAACCCAAAACGTGTCGCCGATTGGTTCTGCTAACTCTGCGAAAAATTCTCGTCTTTCTGATGCGAGTTGCCAAAGCACTAGTTCATTTGCATTCCCTGTGTAAGCTAACTTTTACTTAATTACAAATTTACAACTTTGATTAATTAAAAAATTATAATATTGGGTTTGGATCAAATACAAATGACTTTTATCGTGAGAAGTGTAGTGTATTTGAACTAGAGTAATTATTATTACACTATCTTATTTTTTATAACATAATTACTTGGTTCAAAACTGTAATCACTATAGTTATTTGTATGTTTAGTATGCTAATTTTATTTGTATCGGATACCACCCCTGTAATATTAATGCAATGAGATAATGAATCATGTTTGGTACTTTCAGTCTTGCAGAAGGCAGTCCAAGTCGAACAAAGGTGGAGGCTGAAAAACCTGAGGCTGCACCATCAGCACCGCCAGCAGAGGCGGCACCATCAACACCGCCAGCAGAGGCAGCACAAACTACACCTAAAGCTGCCTCCACGGTCCCTAAAGCTGGTGGCAACCAATGGTTCCATTGCTTCTCATGTTTTCCAATGTGCTGTTGATGCTTCAACAATGATGACTACACCATTAGTGAGGAGAGTGATAGTGGTCCGATTGCAGGCCGCTAGTGCAGTGAGAAGCTAAGGTACAGATATGGCTCATTCTATTAATTGGTCCTGGTGTTTATCTATAGCTCTTTTAACGGTACTAAGAAAACGAGGTGGAATCATACGTGGGCATATGTATACATACCCATTCAAACAATATACATTCTGATAGTAAGTGGATACAAAGATTGGTTCATGGATTGGATTTGTTATACGAACGAACGTATAGATGTTATGTAAGCATTATTCATGAACTTATATAGATAAAAAGATAAAAAGATTTATGTGAGTTGTACTTGTAGTGTTTTCGATTTACATTTCTATGTTGCAACCATAGTGGTGATATGAGCCATGGGTAAGATTCACGATTCAAGGTGGCGTTTTTTTTTGGATTAACGGGTCCGACTGCAAATGGCAGGGTAACAAGCCAGATTTTTTTGATTGCAGCTTTCATTTGTTAACCGGTCAGCATTCGTATTTGAAATTCATTCTTAGTTTCAATTTGTTTTTGGAGCTAGGTTTTACCTGTTCGATCTCAGCTTTGAAAATTAGACGCTTTAGTGTACTATGATTCCGAGATATTGAAATATGAGCAGCAACAATATCTTTTTTCTAACTTTACTCCACCCCCCGCAACACGACGGGTCTAAGTACTAGTTTTTAATTATTTGGATTCTTAATTTAGTGATGTAAGTGAGCTCTTTAGGAAATCAAAGTTAGCTTTAGCAAGTATATACTTGTTGCACAAGCACATTAAACTTTATGATAGCTAATATTTTGTTGACTACAATAAATCAATAATATGTTTTTATTTAAATGGTCTAATATTATATGCAAGGAATTATTTAGGGATTTGCAAATTCTAAACTTTTTTATATAATACGTCACTCCAATTATAAGAAGTAATTCTCGATTTAGAAAAATTGTTTTTTTAATAATTTAGCTCGTGTAAATAACTTTAAAGATTTATATGTTAACTATAATTAATCTGTAATTTCTAGAAAAACCATTTCTTGAACCTATAAATTAACAACCATTCAAACACGCGAGTCAGCCGAGCTGAAAGTTTTAAATGGATAGAATCATAGAGGTCAAAATAATAATTTACAACCTAGTACGTGTTTTATATACGTATAATTGCATAAACATATATTGAATTTGTCTTAACTTTTAGATAATGTGATCATTTTCACATTCGTTTAGAGACGTTACACATAAACGCATATATAAAGTTAAATAAACAAAAGATATGAATGTAGACGTGTTGTTACATATGAATTGATATAATAAAGTTAAAAAGAAAGCAAATCTGAATGTAATCAACTCGTTCCAATGCAAATCTGAATGTAATCAACTCGATCAGGGAACGACAAAACTAGATAAGCTTCTTCTTCTCGAAGAATCTCTTCAAATGCCAGAGTTGCATAGAGACCACTGCTAAGCAAACGATGAGCGAGAAGAAGCTAAACGTGGCCATCTTTGCATTGGTTGCTCTAATTAGAATTTGCATTGATTCCTCCCTGCAACATTCCATATTAGTTAACCAAGTATAACGGTTGATGCGACGAAATGCACCGATTGATCGACTTTATAATGCTTACCTCTCGCGAAGATAATACATTTCAAAGTGGATATTGGAAATGGTATCAAACAGTTTGTTCAAGTCAAGTTCCATCATCTGTCCAAACAAATTACAAGTTCCATAAGAGTATATAAAAGTAACATATATAACAATAATAATAATTGAAACTCACCTCAAGTTGGCCTCTTTTAGCTACTTGAGACCAATCTTTTGCTGCAAGACCAGATCTCCATTCAAAGTCGACAGCCAACGTTGTAGGTGGATCGTGTTTAGCAACCCAGAAACATGCCATGTAATCTCCATCCTCATGTGCAGTGAATGCAAAAGTACCAGATTCTTTTTGATCTGCAAAGTGACAGTTGTTCCCGAGTGGCGATGTTATCTATATAAGCACACATCATATAAAACAAGTTAATATGCAACCGAGTGGAGACTATGTCTCATATTATAGATAAAGTGGTCATATGGGTCGTATAACAGGCCCCTAATTAACATAACTATCTAGCGTTAATCATGCTAGTCATCTGTATTCTAATTCTTAATCAATCGTGTACAATCAATGTTTTAAAAACCGGTATTTTACTTGTGCCGGATTGAGCTAAAAAACGGTACACCCGGTTGAACTGGGTTATACCGTTAGGTTCAACCGGTTAAATAGTTTACCTTATAATTTTCTATAAATTCAACTTCAACTCCAAAAGTAACCCAAAGTAAATGATTCCATAACAAAAAATAATTCAAAAGTTAATTTATATTAGATTAATAATACAAAAACACTCAATTTTAAAAAAATAGTCCTAAAGTTTACATGTTTGAATGTTAATTGTCGATTTGTCGGGTTAAAAATAATTTTGGAAAAATATGGGCCGCAAATATAAAAAATTTCTCATACTTAAAACCGGTTTGCCGGTCACTTTCAAATGCGATATTAGCTCTGCTAGCTTTCATATCGACTAAACTGAAATGAATTCAATCGTCTTATAGTTCCCCTTAACTTATTATATGACTCAGCTTCGCCTTTTCCTTCTCTACTCCCACGCTAAAAGGGAAGTCCCGAAGGCGCATCTCTTCCGATACTCTTGTTGAGTAAGATGTTCTTCTTGCCTCTCTAGCCTTTAGCACAGCAGTAGGAATTGTCTAATCTACTAATCTAAAGCCGTTTTGAATCTCTTGGAGTAATAAGGGCAATAGGTCAAAAAAACCGCCGGTACGATGTTCTAGCAAACCGGTCAAAAATACCGGGCTCAAAATACAGCCCTGCTGCACGAAATCCGGTTTAACCGGTTCAACCGGCCGGTTTGAACCGGTTTTTAAAACACCGTGTACAATAATAAACGCAAATCCAAAACTGAGTGAAATGACCTAATGGTAATCATGCATCTACATGCACCCTAAGACTTATATATAAGATATATATTAGTGACGATGATATATGTACGCACCCTGAGAGTGATGCGATGGGATTCAGGCAGAGGCAAGTCATTACTGATGATGTTGTACGACCCCACAGATAACGAAATCGCTTTAAGATCATCCATTATGCATTTTGTCGCTCCGGTTTTGATGTCGAATCTCATTCCATTCACGTTCACAATACTAATTAACCCTAATGTCACAAACATATATTGAATTATATATAGAGATCTCCACATCGTTTGTTTCTTTTGGGGGATATTATATATATATATATTAAAAACCAAGTTTTTCTTCTCTCAGGGAATCAACTATTCATCAAATAATCAAATCTCAGCCACAAATTTCATCATCCTTTATACTAACTTCTTCTTTTGTCACCAAACACGTGTGATCATATTTTTCTCATTTTCTACATCATTGTTTAGTATTGTAGAGGTAGGGTATGAAACCCACCATTCGACAAAGTATAACAATAAATGCATACGCTGGGTGGAACACTAGGCGCCAGGAAGTCACTAACCCCGGGCGTAGTGCATGGCGCGAAGAGTGTAGCCAAATATAACTTTTCCTGACACCTCGGGAATGGTAATGCAAAGGCCCCACCAGCATGGGACAAAAGGATGGTAACCCACATAGGGATAAACACCAAACCAATGGGGATTAGAAAACACATAAAGGACGGTACAAACAGTACAACCACGTTCCTGTCAAAATGCCATGATGTCCACCAACTTCCACCAACCACCACGACCACACGAGTGGGGAATATTATTGGTGGAAACCTGACAAGGCGGTTGGACTCACTCTCTCTCCTTCAGCTATAAATACCAATGAACCTCCAAATGGTAAATGATATACTTTCTCCTACTATCACTATCAAATTATACTCTCTCATACTATCAAGTACTGATTCTCACGCCGGATGGTGGTTACGAGAGAATCCCCCCATTCCTCGTAACGAGCTCACGGTGTTCTGTTTTGCAGGTTACACTTGTCTGCGTCAAGGAGGTTTTATAACCCATCGTGTAGAATACTTTACCCATTACCCTCGGACTAACGTGTTAGACCTTGAGGGGTGGATTCGTGTTTCTTCAAGTATACATACAGGAAATAATAGTTTTACTTTGGATAATGGTTATTTTATAAGTAAATCAGAAGAATGTATCGAAATATTAAGTTTGATCACGTTAATATTATTAAAGAAAACAACTAACGGGATGGTGGTCGATTGACAAAGACAAAGTCTTTAAACACCCGGGTTTGGGAGGGGGATGCTTTGGGTTCAAGTCCCACGGTTGATAAGGATTAAAGGAAGCTATCTCATAGCACAACCGTATCCAGTAAAAATCCCACTAATAGCATTATTATCAGGTCAATGAAGGGTGAGATGTAAGCAAATCATACATCTATCCCAAAGAAAATAGAAGTTGTTTGCAGAGAGACCCCGACTCCGAAAATACATGTGTGAGACCGAATAAAAGAAATACGAAGTTCAACACTAAACCTGCAAACAATAGAGAAAAACAAATAGAATAATAATAAATAATAATAATAATAAATAGATAGATAAAACAGTGCTCTTAATAATTAATAATAATAAAAATAATGTATTATTTAGCACCGAAAATAAGGTAAAGAAGAATTCTTAAAACATAATTTTAAACAAAAACTCTACATTCATCTTAAAAGTCTTTAATCTTAATTTTACGTCTTCAAAAATTCATTTTATTGATCATGTTCTCGGAGAGGCATATATCTAGCAAAGAATGCATAATTTTCACATCCCTAGTCAATTTGTGTCGACCTTTATCCCTCTTTCTCTTTATAATAATGTTTTCTATTGATCAAACAGAACATTTGATCGGCGGTGATTTGTAAAAAATAGAATACAAATGCCATAAACATAAACTAAAAAACTAAAGTAATAAAAAAGTGTTGGTGACTGGGTTTCAGGAGTTTGTTCCCTCTTTTTTTATTCTACATTTCCAAGAAATGCATGTGGGAGTCATTTAGTTCAATATAAATATATAATAGTAGCACAAAAATAATAGCTCTTGAATTAAAAAGCATAATAGCTCCCAACGAGGATCGAACTCGCGACCTTTCGCTTACGAAGCGGACGCACTACCACTATGCTACGGAAGCAACTTGCTTTATTATTCTTTTCTTATTTATTCAATAAAACTATCCACAAGGTCTCAAAACACTCGGTCGATCATATACACGTTTCCATTAAGTTCGGTTAACTGTCCAATGCATTTTTTATATTTGTTTCTAATGTCGGAAGCTCAATTACAAAGTTTCAAAGGTAAAATATGCTCGTTTTAAGTTTGGTTAGTATAGAAGTTTTTTCAGTTAAATATTAGATCTCCGGTTATACTTTATCGAGTTCACTTATAAAAAGAAATCAAACTCGGGTCTTGGATTCGGATCCGGGGTCATTAACGTATGTGGACAGCTGGTAAGTAAGTTCAACCCTAGGTTAGTTATATCGAATGCTTATTAATTATTAATTATTATTATTATTTACATCTGTTATGTTCATCATAATTGAGCTTCATATACAATTAAATTCATTTTGAGTGTTTGGATGATCAAGTGATTATTAATGCCTTGCTGTTTACAGATTAGGGCTTTTGTTAGTTTCTTACTAGGAATGTGCATGGGTCGGTTCGGTTTTGGGCTAAAACAGAACCAAAAATTCAAAAACCGAAGTGTCAATTTTTGAGTTTTTGATAACCGTTGGTTTCGGTTCAGTTTTGGGCTAAAAAATTTCAGTTCTTGAGTTTTTGGAAACCTTTTGGTTTTGGTTTTGGTTTTGGGCTAAAACCGTAACGTCACCTTTTGAGTTTTTGAAAACTGTACGGTTTCGGTTTTTTCGGTTTTGGTTTTGGGCTGGAACCAAGCCAAAAGCCGAAATGTCGTTTTTAGTTTTTGAAAACCGTTTGTTTTTGGTTTTTTCGGTTTTGGGCTAAAACTTAACCAAAAACCAAAATGCCGGATTTTGAGTTTTTTTAGAACCGTCGGTTACGGGATTTTGCGGTTTTTAGTTTCGGTTCGGTTTCAGTTTTTTTTTTGGTTTTATCATTTGGGCTTGAAAATTTTGGGCTGAAAAAAAGTTTGTCAAAAAATTGAATTTGATCTTAAATATTTTTTGTTAGTTAACAGTTAATTGATTATTACACATTTGGGCTAACATATTTGGATTAAACTATATGTCAATCTATTATAAATTACATACCGAAAGTAAATAAAATTCTATAAGTTCAGTTCAGTTCGTTTTCTTATTTTTTTTAATTATTATTTTTGGTTTTAGTTACAGACAAAACTGAACCTTCAGTTTTCACGAAACATAAAACCAAACCGTCGTTTTTGTTTCGGTTTGACTTTTTCGGTTTCGGATCAGTTTTTTCTGTTTCATGCACACCCCTTAGTTGATTACTTGATTCAATAGATTGAATTAGATTTCATTATTATTCATTTTTATATATGTTGAAATGAAGTGATATGAAGTTAATAACATGAATAATGGAGGAGGTGGAGATAGTTCAAGAGGAACCGAATTTGCGCAGGCACTTGTAAGGATAGCAGTGGCCCAAATATGTGAAACCGTAGGATTACAAGGATTTCAGCAGTCTGCGCTTGAAGCACTATCCGATATAGCCTGCAAATACATTCAGGATATAGGCAGGTTATCAAACTTTTATGCGAGTTTAGCTGGTAGAACCGAGAGCAGCGTGTTTGATATAGTTCACGGGCTGGAAGATTTGGGACTCTCACAAGGGTTCATAGGTGGTTCAGATTTAGATCATTGTTTGTCAGAGTCCGGGATTATTAAAGAGATAACTAGGTATATTGGTGAGTCAGAAGAAGTAGGATTCGCGTATACTGTTCCTTTTCCAGTAGTTAAAGAACGGGAAGCAAAACCGAGCTTCTTTCATTCTGCAGAGTCGCCTCCGGTTGATAATAATAATCCACCTTGGTTGCCTTGTTTCCCTTATCCCGAAACGTATACTAGTTTATCTTCAGGTAGTATAGAACAAACTGAAACAAAAGAGGCTAAAGTTGACCAAGATCCGAAGTTTGACTTGTCATTGTCGAGAGCAGAACAACGTTTGGCTTGCTACGGGTTTAAACTTAAACTACCGTTTGTTATCGACCCGAGACGTAATAATGGAAAGGAGCAAGTGAATAATCCTTTTCTTGTATCGGCTTTCGAATATGGTAACAAGAAGGTTTCTTTGGTTTCTCTTCCTGCTAGATTTGTGGAAGAAGACGTGGCCCGGAATCATAGCTTATGGGCCGAACACGTGTCTTCATTGTCGACATTTGGTCGAGTAGTTAAAGAGTTTGAAAGCTGTGATCTTGATACTTATGAAGGTAGCAAAGAGATTGGTTTAGAAGGAAGACCTGCAGTGCGGTTAAAGTTTAACACGCGCAAGAAATCTTCAGCTACCGGGAATAAACATAGGACAATTGGAAACACACAATCCATGTCTTGGTTTGCGGTTGATGATTATGACGAGAAAACGACCAAAGAGAAGATTGAGAAAGACTCGTTCGAAAATATAAGTCGAATGTATTCCTGATTATGACGAGAAAACGACCAAAGAGAAGATTGAGGAAGACTAGAAACGTTAATGTAGTCATTGTGGGATGCATGTCTATTGCAAGAAATCACTCCCATTAACATGTTTTAGAGGTATGTTTTTAGTTTCGGTAATGAGTTTAAGACGGTTATGATTCTTTTAAAGTCAAGATTCTTCACTTTTGATGGCCTTTTAGCTCTTTTTTGTGTTTGGTACTTGGTAGTTGATACTTATACAATACACTAATGGTCAAACATTGTAATAATACGCATGCACGCTCAATGTCTCGAACATCTGTATTTTGGGAAATGGTTTGATGCAAAGAAGATATACATAATGCAGTTTCTTTTGTATTATAATATATATATATATATATGTGTTCAAACTTCAAACACACTTTTGATTTGCAGATACATGCTTTCACTAAAACTTAAGCTAGAAAACAGAAGCCGAGCAAGATTCGGGTTCTACACGGGAAACAATCGCCTGCAATGTGGCCTCCTTGGCCAATCCTGCAGACTGGTTATTTGACCATTCACAACTTCACATATCAAATCTTTAAAAATTAACCGTTCTATATCCAACACTAGATATGGAACATGAGAACAATACTCATCCCATTCTTGTGACCTTTTATTCACATCTGCATTTATGATATGTGTCACTTGACTCACTTCATCATCTTCATTCGATACACTTGTTTCTGATTTATATTGTAGACCGTCAATTTCTGACCATAATTCTTTCAGTAACTTGTCTGCATTCAAAATCCTCCCTTTATGTGGCCCTAAAGGATCGTACATGACAAATTTATGACCGAGAACATCATTCACAGTATCAAATACCAACTTTCTTCTTAGTCTTGATCGCATAAACTTTTTGTTGTTTCCATCATCTGTAATCTCGGTGCATGCTTTGGTTTTCTCCAAAGCGTTGAACAACTCAGGGTTGATGAAACCGATGGTTGGATGTAGCTGAGCTATTATGGTGGTACAGTCCAGATCTCTTAAGCATCCTGAAGCTAATATTATCTCTTCTACATATCTTTGATCTCCAGTTTCACCCTCACATGGAGATGTTACTGTGTGATTAACAGCATCATCAGTGTTTGTATTCAATAGTTTAATTTGATGAACTAGGCTCTTTATTTTCTCTAGTTTCATCTTACTGAACTCAGAATACTGATCTTGTTCCTCTTTAAACCGTAAGTTTTCCTCATCTGAAACAGTAACGCGAAGAAAAAGTTAATAAATGATATCAGAAATGACGAATGCAGTTTAGTAGATTACGAATTTACGATATTATGTACCATTAAGAGCAGTAACTTTCTTCTTTATAGGAGACGGTGTCTCTTCCGTGTAGACTGCATCAAGAACAGAAACAGGGCTGGGCTGTTCAATAGTATGCTTGGCATGGTCAACTGTTGACTTCTGTTCAGTCAAACATTCTTTCGGTTGAAACGGGCTATTGACCTCTTGGGCCCACCCAGTACCCGTTACTTCTAAATCATTTGATTTTGTCTCGCTACTGTCTTGCAGTGGATCCATGGATTTTGTCTTTGAATGTCTGCTCGTTGAGCCCAATATAGATCGTTGCTTACCGGGCTGCTTCTTGGGCCCGCTCGAATCGTATGTTGGCCCACTTATACTATTCTTTGATCTCTGCATTTTTGGGCTCATGGTTCCAGAAGACTTCGGAAAGTTACCATTTACCCGCCTATCTCTTACGAGTGGATCTTTCAATCGCTTCCTAGCAACCGTATCTTGTCTAGCTTCTGCATGTTTGACTGATTGGTCAACTCTCTGATTCAATGCATGTTCTTTGTTCTCTAACCTCTTTTTTGGCTTTTGTATCGCTTCTATTATCTTCTTAAGAGCTCTGAGATCCTCTCCAGCTGTTTCAAACTCGTGTTCGGTCAACCGTTTTTCTATCTCATCATAGATTGCCCGAGAAACGCGTTCGGCTCTTGGCAGACCTTCTTTACTCTTGAAAGGTGGATTCCGTGGGCCTCGACCACCGCCTTCTTGCTTCCATGGAGCCGTTTCCAGGGGTACTTTTGTCAATACATGACTGACTTTGATTCCCTTTATTTCTTCCTCTTTTCTCGATGACTTTGCGTTCGAGACCAATTCTTCGTTTAAACAACTGTTTGTTTTCAAGGTTTTACTTCTATCAATCGAGGGTGTTAAAGCTTCCAAACCCATCAATCTAGCCACAACACTCGACGATGCCTGCTTATTACTTATCGGGTCACTAGCAGAATTACCGAAATACCCTTGCCTACTGTCCAGTGACAACCTCGGAAGCTCTTTGATCTTCATATCAGATTTCATCCGGTACCGTGATTCCCGTTCATCACACGAGAACCGTTTCCTCTCATATTGAGCATGTGTTTGGTGCGGGAATGGCCTCGGAGAGTCAACATGCTTCATCATGGGCCCTACCCGTTCATCTTTCGCCACAGTTTTAACCGATACCGCCCGCGGTTCTCTTGTCATTAAATCCTTTACAACATCTCTGATATCAGGTGACTGCCTAAACGAATCTGTTTGTTTTCTGTGTAAAAATGGAGACGAACACGATTCAGACACCGCACTTTGAGAAGAATACGATGCTTCTGTCTGAACTCGTTTGCTACAATCTAATGATGACGTGGCGGTAGACGAGCTATACGAAGAAGCCGAGTTTCTTGGAGTAATTTTGTTTTTCTCTTTACCTGCTTATTATGTTTCAATAAAAGAGTTTACTCGTTAATTCATCGATTCAAACAATTACAATAAAGTGGCAGGTAAACAGACAACAAGCAGGCCCACAAAACCGATCCTACTAAAAACAAAGCTTTGAGTCTAAGGGGTTGAATAAGTACTATGTACGACCGTTGAACACACAAAACTGATCCTACTAAAAACAAAGCTTTGGGTCTCAGGGGCCGAAAATACGTTTTCTCTAAACACGTTTTCTCGTGTTTAGCAATAAGCTGTTTATTTGAACATTTATGAGCAAAACAAGACCAAACTAAACCAAAACATTCATACCTGGAGGTAGCCTCTTGTGGTTATGATCATTTCGGCGATACCGGTGGTCAAAGATCTGGAAAATACCATTCAAGCAACCTGATTGCTTCTGTTTGTCACCTCTAAACTTATGCACAACCTCCTTATCTGACATGTTTAATCAATCAAGACTTATAAAAAGATTACAGGGTTATACTCATATACAATCATAAGATGTTTTATAATATTTGGTGTGCATTAAAACACTCCAAGATTGTAGCTTTTTTGATTCTTGAAGACAAAACTGTTAAGGGTTGCAGAAGAGGATATGATGGAATATAAGGAGACAATGTTGAATATTTTTTGTGGGAATTGAATTGTGTGTCAAATTTTGAGAATGAGAGGGAAAATATATATTTATTTATAACACATATGATATTAATATGTGTGAGATATATATCAATATATGCACTAGTCTTCCACTTTTGCATGTGGACAAAATAATGAGGGTGGGACTGCAGGCTGGCTTTATTTTCATGTGGTGTTTGTCAGGTGTTTAGTAAAATGTATGGAAACTTCATGTTCTAAAGCCTGTTTGTAAACTTATCTTTTTGCCAAAATGACCAAATTGCCCTCTTGGATTCATCATATTGTTTGTTCTCTGTGTGTTACTTTGGCGGGGTGAGTTGGTAATTTAACATGGCTTCACCGATTTGTGAGTCTTCATCAAGTTATCCTGCAACAAAGACTTGTGCTTTATGCAGTAAAGTTGTGAAGGGTTGCATTCATCTTTTGAAGTTAAATGTTTGCTCATTTAATCATGTATTTATTACATGTAATGTAACTCTAGTTTCAGTTCCTTTTTTTTATGTTATTGTGTCGTTAAACGTATCGCATCCTTTTGTTTCTGGGTTGTGCTAAACGTACCTCACTCTATATTATATTTGCTAACCGTACCCTCTATTACATCAAGGGAAAATCAGAAACTTAACCGATGAAAATATGGGGAAACAAGTCAAAATAAACATAGGAAACGTTCGACTATAGAGTTTTCATGAAAAACAAGACTATGTAGAAGGCACACGTGCCTGAAAAGACAACTCTGTAGAAGTTTCCCTTGTTAATGGGACCCACCCGCAGTTGGACCAATAATATGCTGATATGTGGAGTTTTTCAAATGTAACGTTTTATGAGGGAAAACATCAACGTCTAGGTAGACGTTTTCCCCTCACAAGACATCTAGCTAGACGCATTATATTTACTAAACGTACCCTCAAAATAAAGGGAAAATCACGAAATTAAACAATAAAAATACGGGGATAAAAAAAGTCGAAATAAACGTAGGAAAGTAGAGATTTTATGAAAAAGAAGACTGTAACACCCCGACCAAAGGCGGATTATACATCGGGGCGCCACATATTGTTTCATTACTCGTGACACTATTGGGTGTCAATATTTAATAAATACATTCATTCGCGCACGCGCAGAGTAAACACAAGATAACATAAATCATCATAAATCAATATATTATAAATCATAATATTCGAACAGCAAAAACTTGTCTTGATACATTTTAATCTAGGTCCAAAATAAAGAAAACTTCCTATGTGTCCACAAGCTCCAAAACAGCTACTGCAAACCTGAACATGTGTTAAAATAAACGTCAAACACTTGCGTGTTGGTGAGAAATCAAGTTTAATACAATACATAGATAACAATAAATCTGCGCGCAACATGTGTATGTCTGGTTTTCAACAAGGGTGTAATCTGATCGGGACCAACTCTAAGAGACAAGACTGCCAGTGCTCACAATTGAGCTCACAAACAAGACTAACTGTGCAAGTGTAACAAAAGAGAAAATCATAAACGATAGTTCTCCCGTGTTCATCTAATGGTACCATGAAAACTGCGGAATAGACCGACAAGACGGTTAATGATCCACACATACAAATAAACAGCCAAGTCTACGTCCTCAACACATGGGATACTGCGCGACTAAAGTTCATAAACAAGTTTAAGACTCTAAGTTTGTATGAACACATGAACATCCCAAAACATTAAAAGCAAAAAGGGATTAGGTACGAGATTACTCACTTGATAAACGATGCGGTGTAAGATAAAGCAAGAACCAACTTTAAACAAGCACAAGTTAACCTATAAATAAGATTATTGTTTTAACGATCGGTTTTAAGTCTTGATTACAAGTTAGCATAATTAATAAGTTATTATATATAATATATTACCGGAAAACAGGGCAGAGGAGAGGAGAAAACGGAGGCAGAGAGGGAGGCGGCAGAGAGAGCAAGGAGGAGGTCAGGAGAGAGTAAGTGTTTTGTGTGTGTAGTGTTAGGAAAAAATAATACTATTATTTATAGAGAAACCCTAGGAGACATAAATCCAGAAAAAGGGGAAAAGATTCCAAGACAAACAGAACAAGACAAAACAAAAGATAACAAAAGATATCAAAAGATATGGCAGCTGCAGGGGGCAAGATAAAGCTGTCAGGGAACAGTAAAAAAGGCATGGGCGGTTCAGATAAAGGTACTGGTCAAGCATGGCAAAAGCAGATCTCAAAAGATAATGTCAGTCACTTTTTCTACCAACCAATGGGGTTGGTACGCATGCTGCGCCGAAAGTAACTATTCAGACATTAGATAGGTTAGGTCAACAGCTCAGAAGAAAAGACATTACAAAAGCAAACGGCTAGAATAAACAGAAGACTAGACTAAAGGGTCAAGCGCGAGAAGGCTGAGTGCGCGAGCGCGAAGGCTGGCACAACAAACCTTAGCGTGCTGCGGGAAGAATCACAAATCCTTAGCGCGCTGCGTGAAGAACCTGGAATTCTAAGCGCCTCGCGGGAAGAACATACATTCTTAGCGCATTGCGGGAAGAACATGCATTCTTAGCGCGCTGCGAGAAGAGTTCTCTTCACGCATCGCAGGAACAAGATGTCTTCACGCAGGCTTCCATGTAAGGAGTCTGGCGCGTGGAGCTGCAGACATCCTTAGGCGGGAAGAACCAAAGGACAAGCAAAGAGTTGAAAGAGGGAAACAAGGCGTAAGGGCGGGACGGCGACAAGAGGGAAAAGAAGGCGGAAAGAGAGAAGGAAGAGGGAGGGGACGGCGGAAAGAAAGAGAGAGAGAGGCGGGAAGGAAATATGTATTATTATTATTAAAAATAAAATATAAGTATAAATAAATATTAAATCACAAAAGAAAGAGATCGGATAAGAGAAACGGGTACCTGGGTCGGGTCGGATCGGGTCAGATGTCACAGTCTCCCCTACTTTAAGAAATTTCGTCCCGAAATTTATCTCGAAGTAGGTTGCGCAGAGAACAGGTGCGGGTACTTGATCTTCATTTGATCTTCCCTTTCCCATGTAAACTCGGCTCCGCGCTTGGACTCCCAACGAACTTTCACGATAGGGATACGACTGCGCTTGGTTTGCTTTACCTCGCGATCCATAATCTCAACAGGCTTCTCAACGAAATGCATAGCTTCATCAACTTGAACTTCATCAAGTGGAATGTGAAGGTTCTCGTCAGCTAAACACTTCTTGAGATTGGATACATGGAACGTTGGATGCACATTACTGAGCGCGGGCGGCAGGTCAAGTCTGTAGGCAACTTTTCCCACACGCGCGAGAATCTTGAATGGACCAACATAACGAGGAGCAAGCTTACCTTTCTTCCCAAAGCGGACAACACCTTTCCAAGGCGACACTTTGAGGAGAACAAGATCACCAACTTGAAATTCGAGAGGCTTTCGCCTACGATCTGCGTAACTCTTCTGTCGGCTCCTGGCAGTCAGCAGATGATCACGGATCTTGGCGATTTTATCAGTTGTCTCTTGAACAAGTTCGGGTCCTGTGATTTGAGCTTCTCCCACTTCGCTCCAACAAATCGGGGAGCGGCACTTACGACCGTAAAGTGCTTCAAATGGGGCCATACCAATACTGGAATGATAGCTGTTATTATAAGAGAACTCGATCAAAGGCAGGTGTGAATCCCAATTACCTCCAAAATCAAGAACACAAGATCGGAGCATATCCTCAAGAGTTTGAATAGTTCGCTCAGACTGACCGTCAGTCTGAGGATGATATGCCGTACTCATGTCCAAGCGAGTTCCTAGCGCAGATTGGAGAGATTTCCAAAAGCGAGATATAAAACGGCCATCGCGATCGGATATGATGCTCAAAGGAGTACCATGGCGGCAGACAATTTCCTTGACATAAAGCTGCGCGAGTTGCTCAACACGGTAGTTTTCACGAATGGGCAGAAAATGAGCAGACTTAGTCAAACGATCCACTATTACCCAAATGCTATCATGTTTGCTTGCTGTCAAAGGTAACTTGGTAATAAAGTCCATCGCTACACATTCCCATTTCCACGTAGGAATTTCTGGTTGTTCGAGCAAACCAGATGGGCGTTGGTGTTCAGCTTTCACTTTAGAACAAGTCAGACATCTAGCTACGAACACAGCAATATCCTTTTTCATACCGGGCCACCAATAAGTAATGCGCAAATCCTTGTACATCTTATCAGCGCCAGGATGAATAGAATACCGAGATTTGTGCGCTTCACTCAGGATATCTGCGCGAAGATTCTCATCAAAGGGAATCCAGATGCGATTAAGATAACAGAGAATTCCACTCAGATTAGGGACAAAGTGCGCTTCCGCGCCACACGCTAACTCGGCGCGAAGGTTACCATTACTGATGGATGCGCGCTGCGCGTCACGAATACGCGATTCAAGGTTGCTTTGAATCGGCGCGAAGTGAAGCTGGGTGCGCGGCAAGATACAGTTAAGCTGACAGGGTTTTCGGCTGAGCGCATCGGCTACCACATTAGCCTTACCAGGATGATACCGGATCTCACAATCGTAATCGCTGATGAGTTCGTTCCATCGGCGTTGCCTCATGTTAAGTTCCTTTTGATCAAAGATATGCTGAAGGCTTTTATGGTCAGTGTAGAGGATACACTTAGTACCATAAAGGTAGTGTCTCCAGATCTTCAAGGCAAAAACAACTGCACCTAGTTCGAGGTCGTGAGTTGTATAATTCTTTTCATGAACCTTGAGTTGCCTTGATGCGTAAGCGATAACCTTGCCTCGTTGCATAAGAACACAACCGAGACCTTGGTTGGATGCATCGCAATACACGACAAAATCATCATTACCCTCAGGTAGCGCAAGAACAGGAGCTTCACACAACAAACGCTTGAGCGTTAGAAAGGCTTCTTCTTGCTTCGAGCCCCAAATATACGGTTTACCTTTGTGCGTTAGAGCTGTTAAAGGCAAAGCGATCTTCGAGAAGTTCGAAATGAATCGCCGGTAGTAACCAGCTAAGCCCAGAAAGGAACGGATCTCAGAAGGAGAGGATGGCGTAATCCAGTTCTTGATTGCTTCAATCTTGGATGGGTCGACATGAATACCCATCTTGTTTACAACGTGACCAAGAAACTGTACTTCATCAGACCAGAATTCACACTTGGAAAGCTTAGCATAGAGCTGCTCGGTTCGGAGCTTTTGCAATACCAATCGGAGATGTTGCTCATGCTCGGCCTTGGTCTTAGAATACACCAGAACATCATCGATAAACACAATCACGAATTTATCCAAGAAAGGCCTACACACCCGATTCATTAGATCCATGAAAACGGCGGGTGCGTTGGTTAAACCGAAGGACATGACCAAGAATTCAAAATGGCCATAACGAGTTCGAAAAGCAGTCTTCGGAACATCTTCATCGCGGATGCGCAACTGGTGATAGCCAGAGCGGAGATCAATCTTCGAGAAACAAGAGGCACCTTGGAGTTGATCAAAGAGGTCGTCAATACGCGGTAAGGGATACCGGTTTTTAATGGTGAGTTTGTTCAACTCGCGGTAATCAATACACATGCGAAACGATCCATCTTTCTTTTTAACGAACACCGGAGCACCCCAGGGCGAAGAGCTAGGGCGAATGAATCCTTTAGCAGTCAACTCTTGAAGTTGGCTTGCCAATTCTTGCATCTCAGCGGGTGCAAGACGGTAAGGAGATTTAGCAACGGGGAAGCACCAGGGACAAGATCAATACGGAACTCAACTTCACGAGCGGGAGGGATACCAGGAAGATCATCAGGAAAAACTTCAGGGAAATCACGCACAACAGGGATATCGCGAAGCTTCTTCTCTTCGACAGGTTTAACCACATGGGCTAGAAATGCAATACACTTCTTCCGCATGAGTCTTTGGGCTTCGGCGCAAGACATAAGTTTAAGACCGCGGGAGGGTTTTTCGCCGTAAATGTGAAGATCACCATTTTCTCGAGGAATGCGAATCAACTTCTTGGCGCAAATAACTTCGGCGCGATTCTTTGAGAGCCAGTCCATACCAATAATAACATCAAAGCTTCCAAGAGGCATGGGGATGAGGTCAATCAGAAAATCGTTTTCGTTAAGGTTAAGCGTGCAATCTTTAATCACCGAGTTAATTAAAACAGTTTCACCGTTAGCCAATTCAACTGAAAAATCTTCTTTTAAATCGTTGCGCGGTCGCGCAAGCTTCTGCTCGAAGGCGCGAGAGATAAAACTTCGATCGGCGCCAGTATCAAAAAGTATAGAGGCATAAAATCCGTTAAGCAAAAATGTACCATTAACTACGTCATTATTCGCTTGCGCTTGGTGCGCGGTTATGTTAAAAGCTCGTCCACGCGTCACTTGGTTTGAAATCTGGTTCACCGGATTCGCTTGTGTGATTTGCACTTGTAGTCTCGGGCACGCGTTCCGGAAATGACTGGGATCACCGCAGTTAAAGCACGATCTGGGTCGTGGGTTTTGGTAGATTGATTGTGGGTTCTGCGGGTAGACTGGTGGTGTTGGCGCAATTGGATTGGCGGGAAGGACTCTACAGTTCTCAGCAGTGTGACCAGTACGGCCACATCGGTTACAAAGTCGACACGGGGTTTGGGTTGGGTGGTGAAATCTACAGGTTGGGCAAAAGGGATGGTTTCCTGTGTAAGGTTTCTTAGTTGGCGGGGCAGGGAGTGCTGGATTGGTTAGGGCATAGTTGTGAACTACAGGGGGAGTTGGGTAAGCTGACAGAGGGTTAGGCGCGTAAACTGGGGGTTGGTATGCGGGTTGCTGGACAATGGGCGGGTTGGTAAGCGCATAGGCCTTGCGCCTGCGCTTGAGGTTGTTACGGTTTGAGGGTTCAGGTTTGGTTTCTGTTGGTTCAGGGACAGTCTTGGTGAGTTTGGTCTTTTCTGTTCCCCGCAGGAACAGGGTTCCTGCTCTGACATGGTTGTCGCTGAGCACAGCGGCCAATTCGATGGCGTCAGAGAGGGTAACTGGGTTTCTGGCCCACACAGAATCTTGAATTTCCATGGGGAGACCCCCAAGGAATTTCTCTATGGCTCGGCGGGAAGGGGTAACAAGGTGAGGGACAAGCAGGCTTAGTTCATGGAAGCGCGTCGCGTACTCGCGCGCTTCACCGCTGTATTGCTTAAGATTCCAAAATTCCTCCTCCAGGCGCTTAACTTCGTTGGGAGGGCAGAATTCTCGCGTAAGAATTTCCTTAAATTCCTCCCAGAGCATGCTGGAAGCAGCTTCTGCGCCACGCGCATGAGCTACTCCATTCCACCACGTAAGCGCTCTGGATTCCAGGACACTGGAAGCATATAGGGTTCGTCTGTCTGAGGGGCATTGGGTGTGAAGGAAAGTGTTTTCTATTTTCTCAAGCCACTGGAGCATCACGGTGGCTCCTTCCAGACCTGTGAACTTTGGAGGGTTACCCGCGTTAAAGGACTTAATGTTATAACTCGAGGTGTTGTTTTGGCTCAAGGCTTGGGCTATCGCGGCGGCCATTTCCTGGGAACGTTGCTGTCTACGCATGCGCGAGGCTTCTCTTCTCTGAAATCGGCGAGATAGCGGAGGCATTCTATAAAAGTTTTAATTTTGGTTAATGTCTTAGCGCAAAGTATAATCTTATAAAGCTTGGTTTCACGGAGTCAGTTACAGTCAAGAGTTAAAGTAAAATAAATGATCCTAAATGCAGACTTAATAAAGGTAACAAATTCGAATCAAGAATCGACAATTCATGTATCACCATGACTTTCCGAATTCCCAATTTAAAATGTACGAGCAAACGAGTATTGGAGATTGACGATTCATGTATCACCATGACTTTTCAATCCTCAATATAAAACATACAAGAAAATGAGTATTGGAGGTTGACAATTCATGTATCACCATGACTTTTCAAGTCTCCAACCTCAGAACATAATCGTAAATGGAAATTGAAAATCAACTATTCATGTATCACCATGACTTTTCGGATCTTCAAATTCCAACAAACGAATAGGCAAGAAAAATCAATAAAAATCGAAATTCAGCAAAAATCGAAATATCGCGAAATAAAACATAAAATCATATACTGCGTAAGTGCGAGCATATTCATAAATAACGAGTAATTAACAATAAGCGTGCAAACATGAGATTTCTCTCATGCGCGAGAAGGGACTCTTAGGTATTCTAGGCCGTTACGTCTAACCACATATCCTAAAGTCAACGAGCTCTGATACCAATCTGTAACACCCCGACCAAAGGCGGATTATACATCGGGGCGCCACATATTGTTTCATTACTCGTGACACTATTGGGTGTCAATATTTAATAAATACATTCATTCGCGCACGCGCAGAGTAAACACAAGATAACATAAATCATCATAAATCAATATATTATAAATCATAATATTCGAACAGCAAAAACTTGTCTTGATACATTTTAATCTAGGTCCAAAATAAAGAAAACTTCCTATGTGTCCACAAGCTCCAAAACAGCTACTGCAAACCTGAACATGTGTTAAAATAAACGTCAAACACTTGCGTGTTGGTGAGAAATCAAGTTTAATACAATACATAGATAACAATAAATCTGCGCGCAACATGTGTATGTCTGGTTTTCAACAAGGGTGTAATCTGATCGGGACCAACTCTAAGAGACAAGACTGCCAGTGCTCACAATTGAGCTCACAAACAAGACTAACTGTGCAAGTGTAACAAAAGAGAAAATCATAAACGATAGTTCTCCCGTGTTCATCTAATGGTACCATGAAAACTGCGGAATAGACCGACAAGACGGTTAATGATCCACACATACAAATAAACAGCCAAGTCTACGTCCTCAACACATGGGATACTGCGCGACTAAAGTTCATAAACAAGTTTAAGACTCTAAGTTTGTATGAACACATGAACATCCCAAAACATTAAAAGCAAAAAGGGATTAGGTACGAGATTACTCACTTGATAAACGATGCGGTGTAAGATAAAGCAAGAACCAACTTTAAACAAGCACAAGTTAACCTATAAATAAGATTATTGTTTTAACGATCGGTTTTAAGTCTTGATTACAAGTTAGCATAATTAATAAGTTATTATATATAATATATTACCGGAAAACAGGGCAGAGGAGAGGAGAAAACGGAGGCAGAGAGGGAGGCGGCAGAGAGAGCAAGGAGGAGGTCAGGAGAGAGTAAGTGTTTTGTGTGTGTAGTGTTAGGAAAAAATAATACTATTATTTATAGAGAAACCCTAGGAGACATAAATCCAGAAAAAGGGGAAAAGATTCCAAGACAAACAGAACAAGACAAAACAAAAGATAACAAAAGATATCAAAAGATATGGCAGCTGCAGGGGGCAAGATAAAGCTGTCAGGGAACAGTAAAAAAGGCATGGGCGGTTCAGATAAAGGTACTGGTCAAGCATGGCAAAAGCAGATCTCAAAAGATAATGTCAGTCACTTTTTCTACCAACCAATGGGGTTGGTACGCATGCTGCGCCGAAAGTAACTATTCAGACATTAGATAGGTTAGGTCAACAGCTCAGAAGAAAAGACATTACAAAAGCAAACGGCTAGAATAAACAGAAGACTAGACTAAAGGGTCAAGCGCGAGAAGGCTGAGTGCGCGAGCGCGAAGGCTGGCACAACAAACCTTAGCGTGCTGCGGGAAGAATCACAAATCCTTAGCGCGCTGCGTGAAGAACCTGGAATTCTAAGCGCCTCGCGGGAAGAACATACATTCTTAGCGCATTGCGGGAAGAACATGCATTCTTAGCGCGCTGCGAGAAGAGTTCTCTTCACGCATCGCAGGAACAAGATGTCTTCACGCAGGCTTCCATGTAAGGAGTCTGGCGCGTGGAGCTGCAGACATCCTTAGGCGGGAAGAACCAAAGGACAAGCAAAGAGTTGAAAGAGGGAAACAAGGCGTAAGGGCGGGACGGCGACAAGAGGGAAAAGAATGCGGAAAGAGAGAAGGAAGAGGGAGGGGACGGCGGAAAGAAAGAGAGAGAGAGGCGGGAAGGAAATATGTATTATTATTATTAAAAATAAAATATAAGTATAAATAAATATTAAATCACAAAAGAAAGAGATCGGATAAGAGAAACGGGTACCTGGGTCGGGTCGGGTCGGATCGGGTCAGATGTCACAAAGACCACAGAGGTTTCCCTTGTTAGTGGGACCCACCCACAGTTGGACCAATAATATGTTGAAATGTGATGTTTTTCAAATGTAACGTCTTATGAGGGAAAAACATCTCACAAGACAGCTAGGTAGACGTTACATCCAAAAACGTCTAAACGTCTAGCCGTGTGTCCAACTAACAATGGAAACGTCTACAGAGCTGCCTTTTGAGCCATGTGTTGTCTTCTGCATTGTCTTGTTTATCGTGTAATCTCTACACCATAGACGTTTTCCATGAAATCCCCTTAAATCAATCATTTTATCTTTATGCTTTTACTCAATGGGAGGGGTACGTTTAGCTTACATAAGTACATTTAGCAAACTGGTTTATTTACTCTAATGTTCTTGAAACACAACACTATACCATGGTTGTACTTTATGTGATAGTAGTAATCTTGAATGTGGGAGCCATGAAATAAATCAAGAAACATTTACTAGTGGACTATGGTTTGTTTTGGAAACATATATCAAGTAAGGATAGTACCCAAGATGCTAAGTTGTACTTTTGCCTCAATATATTTACTTTAGAGCCAAATTCTTATGTCACAAGATGCATTGCATTCATCATGTGTTTAGCAATCTAGTACAATGATTTACATAAGTATGGGAAGTACAAGTGATGTTGTACACGAATGTATGTATGATTTACACACACGCGCGACCCCGATGACATCATGCACTGCGTGCGCAGGAATGATGAAACCATTGAGGACTACATAACTCGTTTCAATCAGGAATCTCTTGCAATTGGAGGCATCACTGAACAACTCTTGCGCGTTGCCTTTATACAAGGTGCGCGCAGTGATCAACTCCGCAGAGCTCTCGTGAGCAGAGAAGGCATGCCAACCACTTGGGCTAAGCTTATGGAAGCATCGCGAGTCTTCGCGCGAAATGAAAAACAAATTGCCCAAGACAGAGCAAGAGATAGAGGGCATCAAACAGAAGCACCACGCAACAATGAAAGGAGGGGCAAACAAAACTCCGTATGGTCCAGGTTGCAACAAACCAATTATTCTCCCGCAGAAAAGCAAGCGCAACAAAGTTCACCCCAGCCCCAAACAGACATTCTTAATCGCGGAGAGGGTGACAAGAAGGAAGGCGGCAGAGAGCCTAATAGACCTCTACCAAGAATATGGACTCCCCTCACCAAAACGCATTCGCAAGTGTTAAGCACAGAGAATGTCCAGTTTAAAAGCCCCAGGCCATTACTCCATAAGGGACCACCAAACAGTGGCAAATATTGTGAGTTTCACAAATCCACAGGGCACAATACCGATGCATGCCACCATTTGAAGGATGCGATCGAAAAAGATGTGAAATTAGGCAAGTTGGCTCACCTAGTAAAAAACCCAATACCAGAGAACGAACAACCGGACGGAGCCTCAGCCAGTAAAAAATTCAAAAGAATCTGTGTAGCTAAAGGAGGAAGGCAAGGGCAAAGATCGAGGAAGAGAAGCGCGCAAATCCAAGGGGATTGGCGCGAGCAACAAGTAATCTTTCCAAGAATCAGAGGAGGCCCGTCTATCAGCAGTCCTCTAGTCATCACTGCACACATCGCTCATTATGAGGTGTCAAGAGTCCTGGTGGACACCGGTAGTGAGTCAGACATCATGTATGAGCAATGTTTCAGGAAGTTGGATCCAGAGGACCAAGCAAGGCTCGAAGTTGTGAGTGCACCAATCTCAGGTGTCTCAAACGAAATTATTCACCCCCTAGGTCAGATACAATTCGAACTAACTATGGGGGATGAGAAGCACAAGCGAGCTGAAATTGTCAACTTTCTGGTCTTGCCCACCACTTCATGCCATAGTATGATCTTGGGTAGAGGAAAGATTGCCCAATTCAACGCCATACCGTCACCAGCGCATGGCGCGTTGGGGTTCCCAACACCAACAGGAGTAACATTTGTGTATCGAGATCATTTATGCGCAGTAACAAATATACCTCGAGAAAGGAGAATGAAGCTTCCAGTGACAAACAACGCTCCAGAAGAATGGATTCTCAACCCAAAATTCCCAGAACAAACAATCACAATCGGAGCTACGATATCAGATGACACAAGGGTGAGAATGAAAAGATTGCTCACAACGTATACGTCAGTCTTCGCGTGGCAACATTCTGATATGACTGGGGTTCCGCGAGACCTGACGCAGCACTCTCTCAACACATTCAAGTCTGTAGAGCCAATTGCCAAAACCTATGCGCGTGGCGCATATCACATATGCTCACGCATATCACATATGCTCACGCATCACATCTGCGCGTGGCGCATATCACATATGCTCACGCATATTACATATGCTTACGCATATCACATGCTCACGCATATCACATCTGCGCATGAAACATCTGCGCGTGAGAATAAAGAGAAGACCTTGCGCATCCCCGGATAGGCATAAAGGACAACACAACAAATGAGACAATAGTCTAATCCAAATCAGGATAAGGACAACCATGATTGTACTCATCAGACAACCTTCCAGAAGGTATCTTTTAAGGAATAAAGAATGTGCTGATGTTGACAGCTGCCAATGAAGGGTAGACAACTCAGCAAAACCCATGTGCCACCACGTGATGGCACATGGGTCAGGTAAAATACCTTGGTCAGAGAATAATCAATGAAAAAGCACCAGGTGTCCTAAGTACACGTGGCGCGAAGCAATAGGAGGAGGCCAAAAAGGCCCTAATTGGGTCTGAGCCCAATCATTGGAAACCCTAATACTATAAATACCACACCACCTCCACAGTTGGGGTCAAGCAAGAAATATATTCTGAATCCTTTACTCATTTTCACATTCTTATCTTCTCCTGCAATATCTTATTCTCACACCGGAGGGTTACCCCAAAGAGGACCCCTCTGTCCCTTTCTGAGGGGTAAGCTCACGGTGCTGTTCGTTTTGTAGGTGGAAGAACTCGTATCTCGGAAAACCATCGGTGATATAGCACACTCATACCCGAGGAACGTAGATCGAATACAAGTAAGTCGATACACGCTTCTTCAAAGAGTAACTCAAGCTATGAGTAAGTATTATTAAACTATAGTATTTTTAACCAAACAAACTGTGCGTGTTCGTGTTCGTTCAGTTAACTTTAAACGGACAAATGAACAAAATCAAGTAAGTATTATTAAACTATAGTATTTTTAACCAAACAAACTGTGCGTGTTCGTGTTCGTTCAGTTAACTTTAAACGGACAAATGAACAAAATCAACGGTTAAACGGGTAGATTTTCTTGTTTGTGTTCGTTCGCTAATCTTCTAAATGAACGGTTCATGAACATAAACGTCTACCATTAAACTGAACGTCAATGTCCAAACTCCAAATTAAAGTCTAAAATACCACTATCATAGTATCATTACATCCAACCGTTTAATAGTTAAGGGTTCTAAAATATAAAAATAAAATGAAAGTAATATTAGAATAAATAAATTTGATAAAACAAACGAACGTAAATGGACAAACATAAACGTACGTTCACGAATATAAATGAACGAACGAGGCATGTGTTCATGTTCGTTTGTTTATTTAAATTTAAATGAACCCAAACTTGTGTTGATGTTCGTTTTTTTGTTAAACAAATGAAACGGTTCACTAAACATTCAGTTTGTTTACTGGCCAAAACAGTTAAATGATTCTAATATCCTAACATCTTTTTTTTTGGCAGTGACATGGAACGTTACATGTACATATTCACAATTTTTGGCTCAAAAAACTCCCACATGTTGTGTATCACTCTCGTCTTTCTACAACGAGACAATCGTACCGTGCCCGACATGTACATGCGGGTGCCAAAATAACGCTTCTCACCCGGGAAGTTGCGTAAAGTAAGTTTTTTTTTTAAATGTTTATTTGGCTACAAGCCGGTTACTTTTGTTAATTTTTTTTACATTTGTCTCAGCAGCGCAAACTCGCCATATTTAGAATCAGTGGTTAACGGTCCCGGTAAAAACAGCTTTGCACCCTTGGTTCAATGCACAAAACATATGTGCCCAATTCGGGTTCACTGGCATGTGAAGCTTAACTACAAGGATTATTGGCGCGTGAAGGTCACCATTACAAATTTTAACTACCGGATGAATTACTCTCAGTGGAATTTAGTTGTTCAACATCCCAACTTTGACAATCTTACTCAAATATTCAGTTTTAATTACAACCCGTTGACCCCTTATTCTTCCATAAGTAAGTTGACTCTCATTGTTTTAATTTTTAAACTCGTGTTTCGATTATTTGAAACGCAAGGTTAACTTATGTTTTTTAATTGTTTTTACAGATGATACTGCTATGTTATGGGGCGTTAAGTTTTATAACGATTTTCTGAACCAAGCAGGCCCGTTAGGAAACGTGCAGTCCGAATTATTATTTCGCAAAGATAAATTGACTTTCACGGTTGAAAAGGGTTGGGCTTTTCCTAGAAGGATTTATTTTAATGGTGATAATTGTGTGATGCCACCGCCTGATATGTTCCCGTATCTCCCAAATGCTGGCTCGCGTTTAACGTCCTCGTTACTCGGTTTGCTGGTCGCGTGTTTTGCAGTTTTTGTTGGTTTTGTTTGAGTTGGTGAATTCACCTGGTGGTTCATGGTTACACTGGTTTTAAATGTGTTATTATCTTGTAGAGTAGGTGAAGTTATAGTGCTGTTTACAGTTTGTATAATTTAAAACTTGCAAATGATAAGTTAAATTTTTTATTTAATTTTGGTTTTGTTTACTTATTATAAAGTTTGATGCTTAATGAAAGCTTACTTGAATCTCAGGACATTTGTCTAAATATAGCAATTATTTTAACCGTATTCGTCTCGCGTCACTTCTTGTTTACTTCATGCGAGTTCGCTCCCTACCTAGTTGGAGCATATTTGTTCACTTCTGGTTCAATAATACGGCTTATCCTAGTGAGTTTTATGGACCCGCTGGACCAGAAGCCCCTCAAGCTCAATCATTTACTTTTCTAGTTAGAGACCAACGTCTTGGAGCTAACGTGAGATTCGCTCAAGGGTCTACTGGCTTAGGTAAATATTTAATGTGTTTCTCGACTGGAGAAGTCATTTTTGAAGGAAAAATTAGGCGTTTTTGGGATTATCGTGCTCCTTGGTTAGAACCTCTAAGAGGTCCAACCGTCCAAATGGGTTGGACTTGAGTCGGCTGAAAAAAGACATATAACCTTGGCAGGAACGTCGTTCCGCAGAATATAAGACTTATGCTCCTTTAGGTTCTTTAAATTCCGTGGGTGGAGTAGCTACCGAGATCAATTCAGTCAATTATGTGTCTCCTAGATGTCTCATAGAAGTTGGTTCCGTTTTTAAAAAATGGTTTACAACGTAGCTTGTTTCCCGTTTGCCTTATGTCTTGGCGTAAACATTATATTTTATTATTAATTTTTTTAAATCTAAAAAAATAAAATTAAACCCTAAAATTTCAGTTACTCAAGGAGACTTGATTATTTTTATTTTCCTTTTACTTTTACAAATTACAACTAAATTTTGAAAGTCTTTAATTTCTACACTGTCCAGTATATTAACATTGTAACGTTACATGCAATGTGTAACATGTAAAACACATGCATTAAAATTAACACCACATTAACATATATTCATTTTGCCATTAACCAAACAGAAGCTGTACAAGTCAAAGCAATAAAACCGGTCTAAACAACAACATGCAGTTACAACTTACATTGACTTAATCACATCCGTTACATCATCGTCCTATTCATTATCTCACTATATCAACAACACTCAACACCAAATTACTCATTTTCTCTAGCTCTAATTGCATTTGCATGGCAACCTCTAACTCCAACCCTCCTCTCAAAGATGATCTCGATATCGTCATACCGACGATCCGAAACCTCGATTTTCTTGAAATGTGGAGGCCATTCTTCCAACCATACCATTTGATCATTGTTCAAGATGGTGATCCCTCTAGAAGTATTAAAGTACCGGACGGGTTTGATTACGAGTTGTATAATCGTAACGATATTAATAAGATCTTGGGTCCTAAGGCTTCGTGTATCTCATTTAAGGATTCGGCTTGTCGATGCTTTGGGTATATGGTGTCCAAGAAGAAGTATATCTTCACTATTGATGATGACTGCTTTGTGAGTTTGATCACCTTCAACTCTTTAATTGTTTGATGTTAATATGTTATGTATATGTCACGATTTTATTAAATAATATTAATAAAAACAAATAGTAACATTTGGACAATTAATTCTGTTCATAACAACACGAAGTTACTTTGTTGTGTAGGTTGCTAAAGATCCAAGTGGGAAAGACATAAATGCCCTTGCGCAACACATTAGGAACCTCCTTAACCCATCTACACCATACTTCTTCAACACCCTATATGACCCTTTTTCGGATGGTGCTGATTTTGTCCGCGGGTACCCATTTAGTCTCCATGAAGGTATCCCCACCGCGGTGTCCCATGGCCTGTGGCTCAACATTCCTGATTATGACGCACCAACTCAACTCGTCAAGCCCCGTGAGAAAAACACTAGGTAATAGTAATAGTAATAGTAATATACTTGTGCATATTCATTATTATGTTACGTGTTTCAAATTTAAGATTTTTTTGCATTCGTTATCAGGTATGTGGATGCAGTTATGACAATCCCGAAAGGAACTTTGTTTCCTATGTGTGGAATGAACCTAGCGTTTGACCGAAAGCTCATTGGCCCGGCTATGTACTTCGGGCTCATGGGTGATGGCCAACCAATTGGTCGATATGATGACATGTGGGCTGGTTGGTGTGTCAAGGTTGTCACTTTATCATAAAATTGTGCTCATTATGACTCTTTGACAAAGTGCTTTTAAGTTTTAACAAAAGACCTTATTTTAACGCGTATTTTGTTGGTTCTTGGTGTCTTTTAGGTGATATGTGATCATTTGGGGCTTGGGATCAAGACGGGTTTGCCATACATATGGCATAGTAAGGCTAGCAACCCATTTGTGAACCTGAAAAAGGAGTACAAAGGTATCTTTTGGCAAGAAGAGATCATACCATTCTTTCAAGCTACCAGTTTACCAAAAGAGTGCACCACGGTTCAGTCGTGTTATGTTGAATTAGCAAGGATGGTTAAGGATAAGCTTGGGAAAATAGACCCATATTTTGTAAAGCTTGCGGACGCCATGGTTGCATGGATTGAAGCTTGGGATGAGCTTAATCCAAAGGAGTCTAAGAAGATAAATGGCAAGTGAAAGCGTGTTTTAGGGTGTGTGTTTCTTTTTTGTGTTGTTTTGAAGTAGGTATGAGTTTGAGTGTGATTCACGATTATTTTTGAACTAAGTTACATCATTAATTTCAGGCTTTGTTTTAAGTAATTGGCTGAAGAATAGTGGCATCTTTTTTAACTTGATTGGTTGATTGAGATTTATTTGTAATTCTTCGTTCACATAAGTACTCAGTTTCTCTAACCTACACTGTTTTAACATTCGGCAAGTTACGCATTATTAATTTGCAACGGATGAGATGTGTTTTTATTTCATACGTGTCTGTTAATGTTGCGTTTGTAGTTTCTATGTTAATTTTGGTTATACTCATGCTACTTGCAAGAATAAAATTCTTATGGTTATACTCATGCTACTAGCACCAATAAAATCAGTAGTGTTTTTTTTTTTTTTCCTATGATGGACTTGCTCAGATAATTTCAATTTTGTCATTAAATATGCAGTTAATAAGTTGTAGCCTGTAGGTGTGTTACAATCTATAAGTTATATCATTTGTATTGTTTGTTACCTTTTACTAGCACCAATATTATTATCTTCATTTTAATTTGAAGATCAACTGCATCATGAACCAGTCACCTTCTGGGCTTGAATAA
Organism: Bidens hawaiensis; assembly: GCF_021521415.1. Classification (NCBI taxonomy): domain Eukaryota; kingdom Viridiplantae; phylum Streptophyta; class Magnoliopsida; order Asterales; family Asteraceae; genus Bidens; species Bidens hawaiensis. The sequence continues at coordinate 24,314 of NW_027492095.1, read as the reverse complement.
TGCCATAATGTGGTGCAATAGTTAAAGTGGCATGCTCGTGTTCCAAAGGTCTTTCAGGTTTTTAGTTTTTTTTTTCTAGGATTCTGCAGTTATTTGTTTTAAAGTATGCTCCACAATGGTAAGTTGGCAACCATAATAGCTGTCCTACTAAACAACATTTTTGTAGGTGAATGTATAGACTGTAGAAGTTGGGAATTAAAGAAGAATATTTAGTGATTCTGGAAGAAAGAAGACTCATTTGTGATGTTTAAAGATCCAAAAGCTATAGGAAAATTGTTGCAAGTAACTTTCGATTTGTTTGATATAGCCTTAACTCATGTTGCGTTCTTTTCCTTCACATCTTTGAAGGTGATAATAATATTTTATTAACACACATAACATAATCGAAAATGTTACATTTTCATTATGTTACATAATCGATTATGTACATTTTCGATTATGTAACATAATCGAAAATGTAACACAATCGATGATGGTTATGGTGATGATGATGATGATGGTGGTGGTGGTGGTGATGATGATGGTGACGATGATGTTGATGCTAATGATGATGATGGTGGTGGTGATGATGACGATGATGGTGATGATGATGATGATGCTGATGCTAATGATAATGAGGATGGTGGTGATGATGATGACGATGATGGTGACGGTGGTCATGGGGATGGTGGTGATGCTGATGATGATGATGGTGATGGTGATGATGGTGATGGTGATGGTGATGGTGATGGTGATGGTGATAAAGATGATGATGATGATGATGATGATGATGGTGGTGATGATGATTATGATGATAACGTTGATGATGGTGATGGTGATGATGATAGTGACAGTGGTGGTGATGATGATGATGTAACGTAATAAAAAAGGTAACATAATCGATTATGTAACATAATAGAAAATGTAACAATCGATTATATAACATAATCGATTATGTTACATAATCGATTATGGATTATGTAACATAATCGAAAATGCAACATATTCGAAAATGTAACATAATCGATTATGTATCATAATAGAAAATGTAACATAATCGATTATGTAACTTAATCGAAAATGTAACGTAATCGAAAATGTAACGTATCGATTATGTAACGTAATCGATTATGTATCATAATCGAATATGTAACAAAATCGAAAATGTAACATGATCGATAATGTAACATAATAAAAAATGTAACAAAGTCGATTATATAACATAATCGAAAATGTAACATAATCGATTATGTAACATAATCGAAAATGCAACATAATCGAAAATGGAACATAATCGAAAATGTAACATAATCGAAAATGTAACATAATCGATTATGTAACATAATCGAAAATGGAACATAATCGAAAATGTAACATAATCGAAAATGTAACATAATCGAATATGTAACATAATCGATTTTGTAACATAATCGATTATGGATTATGTAACATAATCGACTATGTAACATAATCGAAAATGTAACCTAATCGATTTTGTAACATAATCGAAAATGTAACATAATCGATTATGTAACATAATCGAAAATGTAACATAATCGATTATGTAACATAATCGAAAAAGTTACATAATAGATTATGTAACATAATCGAAAATGTAACCTAACCGATTATGTAACATAATCTAAAATGTTACATAATCGATTATGTAACATAATCGATTATGTAACGTAATCGAAAGTGTAACATAATCGATTATGTAACGTAATCGATTATGTAACATAATCGAAAGTGTAACATAATCGATTATGTAACATAATCAAAAGTGTTACATAATCGATTATGTAACATAATCGAAAGTGTTACATAATCGATTAGTTAATTACAAGTGAAATCATAAAGGGAAGTATGTAGAACCTGAGGAGTAATGCAAATAGTTAATTACACTTGATCAATGTCATTAGCTACTTACCTTACGAATCACATGCTAAATAATTCTTTGAGTGATGACGTTTGTGTTTTCCCTTTTAGAATACTAATGGCTGGAGCTGGAGAAATTGCTGGAACTGGAGGTCGCACTGGACGTCGTGGCAGGCCTCGTCTTGTCCGGCAACCCTCTGTAGAAGCAGCTTCCAACACCGGAGACGAAGGAGGCGCAGCTGGAGGAAACATGAGCAACAACGAAGGACATCAACTTGACCATGTTGTTCTAGCTGCCATTGCCCAAGCTGTGGCAACTGCCATGAAGAATGGGAATCCCGAAGGATCTGCTGGAGGAACTGCTGAAGGATCAGGAGAGAATGGTAGGAAGGATGGTGAGGGAGGGAAGGGTGACTCAAGTGAAGCTGGATCTATCAAGGTTGATGATGGAAAGAGAGGTCGGGTTGGGTGTAACTACAAGTCCTTCAAAGGATGCGACCCGCCGAAGCTGACCGGTCTAGGAGACGCAGTCGCTACTCTCCAATGGATAACCACTATGGACAAGATTATCCGAATTAGCGAGTACTGTCCCGACCGAGCAGTGGGCTATGCAACTCAGTCATTTAAAGATGAGGCCATGTACTGGTGGGAAACTGTGGAACAAAGGAAGACCCGAGAAGAGATTAGGGCAATGAGGTGGAATGACCTGAAGGAGTTAGTGCTGAAAAGGTTCTGTGCTGATGCTGAGGTTGAGAGAACCGAGATGAAGTTTCTGAAGCTGAAGGCGGACAAGATGACACACCGCGAGTACACCACCGAATTCAATCGCATGTCTAGGCTGGTTCCTGACATGGTGAACACCGAGGCGAAACGGATCAAGTGCTACGTCAGATGACTTCCCCAGAAGGTCCGCATGTTAGTCAGGGCCAACAAACTTGTTACCTTTGAGTCTGCGGTCGAGTTGGCGGAGATGGTTTATGTTGATCTGGCGGCGGATGATGTGGAAGTGGAAGATGAGGAAGAAGAGAAAGAAACCAAAAGAGCTGGGGATGTCGTGGAGCGTGCAGGGAGAAAGACACAGAAGATGGCAGGAAAGGAAGCATGTAAGGTGTGCGAGAAGATGCACTTGGGGGAATGCAAGGCTGGTCCAAATCAGTGCTACCGATGTGGGAGGAAGGGGCACATCTCCCGTGAATGCACCGAGGACCAGAAGTGTTACAAGTGTGGTAAGTCAGGTCACATAGCTAGGGAGTGTGGAGAAGCCGTGGCAGTGGGGGAAGGAAGAGGAGACACGTGAAAGGATGGTCTATTAGCTGTTGAGGAGGTTGCAGGAGAATAAGTGGCATGTCACGGTTGTTTTATGTTTAGTAGTTAAAGAGTGTTTTATGTTACAGTTGAACCTATGTTTGTTTAGCAAGCTTGAATGATTTCCTTTTATGTTATGAAGTACTTGTGACTTCTTGTTATTTTGTATGAACGACCTATGAATTTATCTTGAAGGCGTGTTGGTTATGATAAATAGTTGTGTGATGGTAAAGCGTCGCCTTAGGAGTTAGCGTTATTATATAAAACAAGGTTCCTCGGGAAGGCGAGATGAGACTTGGTACATCGAGTTACTCCTGACTTGTAGTCATCGAGCGGTGATCATGTGTTTTAGCTATTAAGGTAGCTTGTCCATGAGGAGGATAACACAGAAAGCAAAGGCGATCCAATAAAGTGTGTGAATATAAGAAGTGTTCCTTTTACAAGGAATAAGTTAGGTTTCGGGGACGAAACCTCTTTAAGGGAGGAAGACTTGTAACATCCCGAAATTTCCAAAATAATATTAATTATATTATTTAATAATAGAGGGAAAGTTTACTCGGGTTATCGGGAAATAAATAAATAGAGTAGGAGTTGGTATGGGTCGGGCTAGTGTTGGGTAATGGATATGGATTATGGACTTGGGTTATGAAAGAAGGAAGGAGAGTCCATGGGCTTGAGCCCATGATCCCTAAATATAAATACCATTAATCACCATTTAATCCTCATTCTCACATATTCCATACACCACCAAAACACACACTTAATATTTCTCTCTAGTTCTTCCTTATCTCTAGCCGAAATCAAGAAGGAAACCGAGCACCAACCCGAGGTAATGATAGTTTAATATTGTACGAGCCTAAAATGTTAGTTATAGTCGCGTAACGACGAGCCGAAACCGTTAAACCGTTTAAATCACAAGATCCGGGTGGAATCGGGTATAAACCGGACCTAAGATGAGTTTAGGGATCACCCTAGCTCAAATCTGGATCAAACGGGACGAAAAACGATGAAAACGGTGGAAGAACGAGTGAGATCTCGTTTTTCCGGCGAAAACGCGGTTTTCCGGCGATGACGGCGCCGGAAAGGCGGCGCCGGAAAAGATAAAGGTGTCAGGGAATGTTCCCTGACCTAACCCTAGTTCGCTAAGGAAAC